>NW_024080737.1:2973472-3073472 GCF_003009895.1 Hyaena hyaena | reverse complement strand
GAGCAGCATTTCCCAAACTGGGTCCATACAGTGAGGTACCAAAAAATTTCTTTAGTCAAATACATTTGGAAAATACTTAGGTGAACAATACTAAACTATATCCTTACTGCAAAACTCATCAAAATCTATAATATGCTTGTGTCTCTTTATAAGGCAGATACAATGTGGTGATTGCCAAACTTATTTGCTTGTGGAACCATTTGTTGACACCACTAGAATATCAAGAAAATATATTCTTAATCTTCCTAGGTTAACTATTTCTATTCTGTCCATACTGAATCTGATACTCTACATTTTACTTACTTAAAAAAAAAATCTATTGAGCAGATACAGTATGCCGGGCTCTATGAGAGCTGATAAGGTTACAACAGTGAACTGGACACTGATCTTAAGCTGCTCATAGTCTAATACAGAATTCAACTTGTTTACTTGTAGGTCTGTCTCCTCACTGTGAGCAATATGAGAATATGGAATGTGCCTTATTTGTATACATATCTCCCCAGTGCCTAGCAACTGCTAAAGAGTAGCTCAAGAAATAGTTGTTTAAGTGAAGTAGAATTTCCTTTTTCCTCGATGGTTTCAATGAATATTCACAGGTCTGAACACCAGTCTGTTCCCTTCATGCCCCTACATTTCTTCTAAGTTTGGTATAAACCCTAACCAATAAGGTATATTATGCGATATAAAGCTGGAGAGAAGCTAAACATAAGGAAAAACACAAATACAAAGCAAGACTGGCAAACCAGTTCCAGTTTAATGGCTGTGGCTACCTTGAGTTCTGAGTTGAGAAGGTCTCTTGCTTACCTGGGTTTGGAGGTAAAAGTATCATGACCAATTACAAATGACTGCTATCCCTACTTTAAAAAAACAATTCCATTTTGGAAAGACTCATAGTGCAAAAGAGCTCCGATAATAACAACTACTACCACTGCACTGCTACTACTGCTGCTCCCTCCACCAGTACCATTACAGTTGCATGAAACAGAAACTTTTCTAGACTTTATACAAACTGGATTTTACACAGGTGACTGGACCCTTCTAAAACTCTTAGAAGGGTGAAAACATGGGCTGTGGCTAGGCCTCCAAAGAATGGTGCCCTATCTCCACTGTAGAACGAGCCTGCCAGGGAGCTGCTCCCTTTACCACAGGCGGGACGGTGAGAGGTCAGGAATCTGCCACTTGAACTGGAAAGTTCAAGAATGCCCTACTATGGCTGCACACCAGGAAGCCACCACTGTAGTGGCCTCTCAATCTAAGCAAAGTTAGTGACCAGACACTGGAACACAGCTGGAGAACTCCAGCTCTCCACAGGTGCACTTGCTAACAGCAACAGCTGCAGCAGGAAGAGAGTCTCCACATCACTTCCACTCTCAATATTCTGTATGAATACATCTAATTGGGGGAACCTAATTCATACCCAGAATGTTAGATGATAAGTATTCTAGAACATGTAAGTTTTTGCTTTCTAGCCTTTGTTGTATAAGAAAGTGGACTAAAATAGGATAACTATTGGCACTATTCTGTGCCAATTCAACGTTTACTGAATCTTTAAACTGTGCCACACAATTAATACATTTAAAAGTCTTAAATGTATTAATTGATTCAGTGTTCACAACAATCTTGTACGGTTTATTTACTTGTAGTTAAGGAAACTGAGGCACAGACAGGTGTAACACACTGCTTGGGGTCACACAATTACTCAGTGATAAAGCCAGGATTCAAAGCCAGATCATTTGACCCTCAAAGAAGCTCTTCACTAGTACTCTGTTTCCTTAGGGTAGTTGCTTTGCCTCTTTAATAGATTAATGATGAGGATGAAATTAATTTATTTTCTACTCAGCTTTGTTTTTTGTATTGATCAAGCAAGTATGTGTTATCACTTAAAATTTGTATAATGAGGTAGCATTTCAAAGAAATCAGTAGGCTAAAAACCACTAAAACCATCTGGCTGAAGGTTTATTAGACTTATACATATATGCAGCACTGAGCATGGAAGCTTGGCTTCTTTCCTAAAGGATAGCAGAATAAAAAAATATTATCATTCTGGTTAGGGTGAAAAAAAGACATGAAATATAATGTTTCAAATAAGAGATGATGTTAAATGCTTCCATATCTGTGCTTTCAGAGAGAGAAATACAGTAGTATATTTCAAGAACCAAAAATAATTCACACTCTTTGATATAATAATTTCACTTCCGAAAATATAAATCAAAATACTTGAAAATGAAAAAATATGCAGGAAGATATTCATTGAATATTATTTTAATAGAAAAAGCAATACTAAAACATATTCATCTAGGCAAATGGCTAATGTTATACTTTCTGGACAAATATAATGCCAATAAAATTATGCTAACTAAAATTATGTAACAAGTAGGGAAACTTATTTGAATAGAAAAGTAGATACAAAAAAAGCAGAATAAAGGATTCATTTATGTGATATAAATATGGATAAGAAAAAAGAAGCATAAAAAAATCACTTATATATTATAAATTTCCATGTGTAATTTGAATACTTCCTTAATCCTATTATGTTTAAATGATCTGACCGGTAATTCATATACAAGTAACACATATATTTTAATATTTGGTCAAGCCAAATCTATCTCATTATTATGACTTCAAATTTTTGGGACTATATTTATGGAATTATTCTTCTAGATAAACTTTTGCTTTGTTCTAGATAAATCATTGTTTGTTAAATTACACTGCTCCAAAGGTGAAACTACAAATAAACAACATAATCCTGTTGGAATTTTGAATAACTGCTAAAGTAATACATTAATTTGGAGACAATGGAAATGTTCACAGTATTTCAATTTTCCCATCTAATAGCATAGTATGTGTTTTCATTTATTTAAGTCATTTGAGTCTTTCAGTAAAGATTTGCAGCTATTCATCTAGGGTCTGACATTTCATTCTAGTCCCCTTCCGCTTCTAATTCCCCTTTAAGCACACACTTTTTTTTTTTTTTTTGAGAGAGAGAGGGAGCATGTGTGGTGGGGGAGGGGCAGAGAGAGGGAGAGATGAATCTTAAGTAGGCTCCATGCTAAATGGGGCTCAATCCCACAAACCTGGGTTTATGACCTGAGCCAAAACCAAGAGTCGAATGCTCAAATAACTGAGACCAAGGTGCCTCAAAACACATTTAGAGGAACGTATCACTTTGTCTCACTTCTTTGGAACCCACTCATTCTTCAGTCCATTCTAATACAGCTTCTAACTTTATCACTCAACCAAAATTACTCTTCAGTGACTTCTACATCACTAAATTCATTGGATTAAATTCATTTAAATTTAAATTCATTTAAAATAAAAGCAAAAAGTGGCCCCTGACTGGCTCAGTCAGTAAAGCATGTGACTCTTAATCTCAGGAATGTGAGTTTGAGCCCCATGTTGGGTGTAGAGATTACTTAAAAAAAAATCTGTACACATGAATGAATGAATAAATGAATGTAACAAGTAATGAAATATTTCAAACCTATTAAAATATAGAGAATACTGTAATTCAAATTAATAGATGTTAATAGTTCATCATACCTATCTCCTATATTCTTGCTATCATCTAATATTATGGGACTTCTTAGCTTTTGACAGCCTCAGTGGTCTGAAATGATATCTCCTTTTTTATGTGCGTGCAGTTCTGATTTCTAATTTTTTTGAAGAGATAAGAGATTCCCTCTTCAAAAATTGGTCACTAGGGTTACTTTCCTCAGAAATGTCTCTATCTGAAGCCCATGTTATTGTAAGATTGTTTTTCTTTTTCTCATTGATTTCTAGGATTTGAAATGCTGCTTTATATAGTCTAGATGTTAGTTATTTGTCAGTTATACACATTGCAAGCATATTCTCCCAGTATGTGGCAAAGCTTAACTTTGTTGCATCTTTTATCAGAGGTGTATTTTAAAATTTATATATATACACACACTATTTTTGCATTTATACAGCTCATTGAATAAAGCAAAACTTTATTACAGATTTATTAAAACTATTTGTTAATATTAAGACTGGTATAAATGTTTTACCTATGTGAAATTCACCAAATGTGTATCACATAGCATTGAAATAAGGATCAAATATATTGCAATTAAGACTTGAGTTTTCTAGATAATTTTGAAATTTAAGTTTTCATTAAAAAAATATGTATTAAGAACTGGCAGTTTCTTTTTTTTTCTTTCTTAAGAATTGTCAGTTTTGGGGCATCTGGATGGCTCTGTTGGTGAGCAATCCGACTTTGGTTCAGTTCATGATCTCACAGTTTGTGGGTTCGAGCCCTGTGCTGGGTTCTGTGCTGACAGCTCCAAGCCTGGAGCCTGCTTCACATTCTTTCTCTCTCTTTCTCTCTCTCTCTCTCGCTCTCAAAAATGAACACTAAAAAAATTAATAAAAGTAAAAAAGAATTGTCAAGTTTTTATTAAACTTAAATGCTTTTATCTATTTAAGAAATCCTTTCTTATCCTAAGATCACAATCTCATCACCTCCATTTTTTTCTAGAAGTTTTAGAATTTCACTTTTTATACTTAAGCTTTCTGAAATTAGCATACAAATAATAAATTCTTTCAATACTATTATTAAAAAAACCCATGTCTCCCTCACTTACATGTAATAGCAAGCAAGCTCTCCTATACGTATGAGGATATTTCTGGGCTCTCTAGTCTTTTCCATTGATAACACCATTTTAATTACTATAGTTTTAATTACTATAGAACCTTTTTTTAAATATTTTTAACATTTATTTATTTTTGAGACAGAGAGAGGCAGAGCATGAACAGGGGAAGGGCAGAGAGAGAGGGGACACAGAATCTGAAACAGGTTCCAAGCTCTGAGCTGTCAGCACAGAGCCTGATGTGGGGCTCGAACCCACAAACTGTTAAGACCAAGACCTGAACCGAAGTCGGACGCTTAACCAGCTAAGCCACCCAGGCGCCCCTAGAATCTTATTATATGATAGAATAAATCCCATCCTTCTTTCTTTCTCTTTCACAGTTGTCTTGACTGTTCTTGCAATTCACTCAACATGATTTTTTTTTTAATTGAAGCTTTTAAATTCTTTATTAAAAAACAAACTTTTCCAGATTTAGGTTTTATACATGAAACAAAACCAATTTCTGATGAAAACCGAACACATACACACCATCAGAAACTCTTCTATTCTGGGATTAGAGATGAGTAGGTGGCAAAAACATTTAATAATGTCTGAACCATACAGCAAAAACCCAGTTGTTTAAGTAATTTACCTTTTGAAATTTTCTGTTTAAGAAAATTCTATGACATGACCTATTGACTCTGCCATCTGTGGTTCATGACGCTAAGGTCTGCTGGGCAAGTAAAGGAGTTTTCAAATCTGGAACCAATAATCTGCCTATACATTTTTCATCCTATTCTGTTCTTACATTATGGTTTCTACTCCTTACTTTCTCTCTTGAATCATTTTAACATCTATTTTATAGGTTCTCTGTGGAGGGCGAGGAGGCTTAAACAACTGGCATTTATTTTCTCACAGTTCTGGAGGTTGGAAGTTCAAGGTGCCAGCAGATTTTTTTCTCAAATAGCTAAAAATTTGTAGTTGTGTCACGTATTGATTTATTCATGGTAGTTTTTATTAGGGGGTTTAAACTTTTATTGTACATATTATCCTATACTTTTATTTTTGCATTTTTGTTCTATCTTTGTAAATGTTAGCATTGTTTTAGTTTTTCTTTATTACATATAAGGAACCTTATGATTCTATAAAGCTAAATAAGAAACCAAAATCATAGAGTTGATAGGCAGTGTGGTGGAGTCCAGATTTGGATGCAAGCTGTCAAGCTCTAAATGCCATATAGTTATCATCACACTGGTTTGTTTCCACTTTATTCTTTTTTTTTTTTTTTTTTTTAACCCTGGCTTCAAATAGCATATGTTTTCTTATAGTCTAATAATAGGACATGGTAAATGTGGCTTAATATTTTTTTTCATTTTTTGTGGTACTACATTTCAAGAGTCAACTTTCTGCTATATTTTTAAGGTAATCTTATGTAGTCTTTTCATTAGCCGAAGGTCACTTGCTTCCTTCAACAATTCTTTAGGAATATTCTATTATCTCATATTCTCTAAATGCCAATTATTTTGTTTCTGTCATTACCTGACCTTCCCACACTCATTAATTCAAGATTTTATCAATTCTATCTCTACTATACCATATAATTTAATCTACTTCTCTCCATATTTACTGCCACTACCCTAAGTCCATCATCATCTTTTAATTACTGCAATCACTTTACTCATCTTCCTAAAACTAGTTTTGTGATAACCTCATCACTACTACCACCACAATAGTTTACCATCACCACCAAATCCACTTTTTTTTTTTTTACCATGGGCAGATGGATTTTCTAAGAATGGATTCTAATCATGCCATGCCTTATAATGGCTTTCTACTTATGAAGAAGAGCAAAATCCTGAAATTCACATGGCTTATAAGGCCATGTAACCATCTATTCCTTATCTACCATACTAGCTTCATTTAAGCTATTCTCAATCACCTTATTCCTATGGATCCAGCCATATAAGTCTTCTTTGTTTTAAAAATGTACCAAGGTCCTGGTGTGATTCTTGCCTGGGAATTCCCTAGTTTTAACACTGAAAATCTCATCCTTAGAAAAGCCTGCCTCCACCCTAGACAAATGGTACATTTTAAATTGTTGCTGAACAGAGGAAAAATAAATGAAATTTTTAGCTATTATATTCTTGGCTATTATATTCTCTTATTAGTCTATTCTTATCTTTTATTGCACTTATCAAAATTATTGAATTATCAATTTTATAAATAAGTATCTCCTGTTTGCTTTCCCCATCATAACATAAGTTCCATAAAGGTAGTACCTTGACTGTCTCCTAGCATTTAAGTAGTATTTTGCATATAGAAAGTGCTCAGTATTTTTAATTAACCAGTGGAATTTATTTTAATTATTTTATACTTTTTTTTTGCTATATGTATGAGTTTTTATTAGACTTTATGATAGATAATTGCAGGTACACAGGAAAACTATTACTTTATATGTATGTTATTTTACACCTTCAGGATAACTAGGAACTTCATTTATGTTGGTTTTGTACATTTGGATAGTCGTAAACTCTTAAGATTTGAAAAGGACTTAGAGACTACTTAGTTCACTTTCCTCATTTCTATAGATGAGAAAAACTGAGGCCCAGACATGTTAAGTGACTTGCTCAAAGCAACACAGCTAATTAGTGGCAGGAATCAAGGAATCCAGGAATCAAGACCTTATTACTCTCAGAACAGTAATCTTTCCACACTGCTAATTAGAGATGATCACAGTTCCTTAGGCTACCATAGAGGTAGAGGATTCTGACTCAGATTCTTGTCTGTTTGGCTAATTTACCGTGTCTCAACACAAGTTACTTTAAATCTTTACACGAGCTTCAGTACTTTCCATCAAATATGTTTCCTTATTCATAAAGAACATGCTACCACTTAACCCTCTAAGTGGAGGTCAGAGTTCATGCTTACTGTGTTTATCTTGTCCCCACAGTCCAGCATAATGCCTGGCATATGTGAGATAATGATATTTGTTGAGATAATATAGGACTGAATGAATGTGCTGCAGGTGTGAGCACACATGCCAAAATGTTGTATGAGAAAGGTGAGGAAAACAAAGAAATTCTTTAAACCTTTTGTAAGATGAGGCTTTTAGGGTCTTGCCTGTGAGATGGAAAGAAGGAAGGAAGGGAGTGGCAGGGGAAGGTAGAGGAGAAAATGAGAAAGAATGAATGTGAATGAATGTGTGTGTGTGTGTGTGTGTGTGTGTGTGTCAGTGAGCATGTGCGTGCACACATTTGGGTCAGCATGTAACGACCTATTTCAAAGCATTATTAATTTAGGGAAAGTTAACAGTAAAAGTCACTGCTAATATAATGGGCTAAGCTTTGAGTGTGTTGCATTAGTCTCTTGTGTGTGAGATTTAGAGAGTCTATTATATGTATAGTTGATCTTATTTATAAGATATAAATTCATTTTGTGAGGGCTAAAAACCATAACAAAGTGATATACTTGCAAATCTACAAAGACAGCACTAAAGTAGGGGGCACTGTTACCTAATAAACCTAAATATGAAAAAGGTACAAATCCAAACTGCAAGTGTCACTGCTTCAAACCTTTCATGAAATAAAAATGCCAGATCACATGATTTTGAGGGTGGAAAATAATTTTCATGGACCTCATTATCATTGGATTAAGTGATAAGCTTAGATTACTCAAAGTGGATCGGTGCTATATCCTAGGGCGCTTTCTTTTTCACTTCTTTTGAAAGAATAAAAACCATAAACAAAAACCTCAAGTTTTTAGTTAGTGACAAATAAATTGTCACCTAGGACAGTAAAGAATTACTTGCTTGAATTATCACCATAACTGGCATTGTGTTGTGATCCTATGACCATATCTGAGAGCCAGAGCATAAGTTTTTCTATCTGATGAAGGAAAATATGATGATGCCTGAAGTCCTAGCAGTAAGTACTATTCAGTGGGGTCCTTGCATCTAACAATAACTTCATGAGAAATCTTTGTAAATGTCTACACAATATTTCTCTTACTCCTATATTTATATTATGATAACATTCTAACACTTGCTAAACTTTGACAGCAAATATAAATGACACATTCCAGGGGTGCCTGGGTGGTTCATCTGTAGATATTAGCTCAGGTTGTGATCTTGCAGTTATGAGATCAAGGCCTGCATTGGGCTCTGCGCTGAGTGTGGTGCTTTCTTGAGATTCTCTGTCTCCTGCTCTGCCCCGCCCCTGCTCATGTGCTTTCTCTCTCTCTCAAAATTAATAAACAAACAAAAAAAAGAAATATAACTGACACAATCCAAATGTATTTGTAATGACACTCATTAAAATGTGATCAAACCAAATTCAATTGCGTATTTAATAGTGAGCTTTCACCAATCAGATAATTAGCAAAATTTTGTAATTTCATGATAAATATTTTCAAGGTAAACTTTATTTTTGTCATTTGAAAAATATCAAGGCATAGACTTTAGTTGATACCTGCAACACTTATTTACTTTCAGTTCTTCAGTGCCAGAAAAATAGTCTTGAATGTCCAAACTCCTAAATCCTTTTCTTATTGGGACCCAGTTATGTTTTCATTTAGTTCATTTGATTAAAAGCTTAGATTTTATCTATTTTGAAGATAGGTGAAACCATAATTTGAATCAATCTAGATGAGATCACTTGTTTGGAATTACGATTAAGCTGGTAAGAATGGGACTTGTAAGTGAAAAGAGACTGAATAGTTTTGATGGTAGGAAAGTATCACTTGGTGACTTATTTAATCTCAAATTTTAAATCAAATGAACATATTATCCTCTGTCACTTTTCAGGGAAGCGATTTTTCTCAAATTTGACATTTGATGGCAACACTACTAAGAATTTCCTAGGACTACAATGAGAAAGTAGTAAGATGAAGTATGAAATAATATGGACATTTCTGCTCTGCTCAAGGCTGTTGAAATTTGGGAATTGTTTTGTTCATACGTTCTCTTCCTGAGGTGGATGCAGCATTGGTTTTGAGGAAAACTCTGGGAACTCTCTGGAAATATCCCTTCTCGGACTGCCTTCCTGTGGACATAAGAGTCTAGCTTACTAGGAGGGACTCATTAAGTTCCTTGCTTTCTGTAAAAGAAAAGCAACCTATCACCTGTTTATTGTCTCTAAAGTGTAAGAATCCACCGTCAATCAACCACATACAATATATGTACTTCAGGCCCTTTTAAGAGCAGAGAAGACTGAAATGGCTCCTAGTACAAGAACCTATATTTGCATATGAAAAATTATTATAAAAACAGGCATTCTCTCTGTTTCTCCATTTAGACTGGGTTTTAATTAAATTCAAGTAGATACATCACAATGCTATATACTTGGATCATATTTCCCTAACAAACTAGATTTCATGGTGTTTTTATGGCTTTTGTTGATGGATATTAAAAGTAAGAGGTGCATGAAAACTGTTATTTCACTTCTTGCAATTATGATGTTGAGCATATTATACACTGTATCACATAAGATGATGACAATGATAAGCGAGGGAAAAGCACATAAAATAACACGAGTATTTCCAATATTCATTTAATAAGAAAATCCCCTACATGAAGCCCCATGTGAGAATTCCCTTTAAGGAAAAGCTCCGTGGTAAAAGTTGCAGTTTCTCTGAGAATCTGCTTTTGGTTTTGCTTGTCAAAAAACAGAACAAATGACAGCAGCTCTATAGGCCCTTTTGATGTCTGAATTTTGTTCTTGATTTAATTAAAAAATTTTAACATTTATTTATTTTTGAGAGACAGAGAAACACCGCTTGAGTGGGGGAGGGGCAGAAAGAAAGGGAGACACAGAATCCAAAGCACACTCCAGGTTCTGAGCTGTTAGCACAGAGCCCGACGAAGGGCTGGAACCCATGAACTGTGAGATCATGACCAGAGCTGAAGTCAGAAGCTTAAGTGACTGAGTCACCCAGGTACCCTGATGTATGAATTTTGTTCTATTTTTCACCTGCTCATGACTGACTAATGTATATTTTTCCTTTTTTTGATTCATAAAAACTAACAGATTACCATTTTACTGCTTTGCTATAGAATCCTTCAAATAATTTATAGAATAAATTAAGAGATAAATAAGAGCATACTAATACTAGAGAGTAATATTCTCCATGTGGGTGTATTCTGATGACCAAATGAGTTAAAGTATATGAGCTGTACACGCTTGGGACACAGCATGGCTGCAACAAGTTTAAGTTCCCTTACCTAACCATTGTCTCAGATGTGCTATAAAATTGTGCAAATAACCTCATTGCTCATGTACTTACCTCTTATCTTTTTTTTTCCATTGTGAAAACTGTTTCATAGGAAATTGTAATAGTTTTTTCCACTTACCATACTGTCCCCTTAGGGAAATTTCAGAGTGATTTTTTCATAGTGATAAGTGACTTTTGACTTCGAGAGAAAAGCTACAGGAGAGGTTAAATAAAGAGAAAAGGCAAAACATTTGTATATGAGGCAGAGACCTCTTAAAAATAAAACAAATGCCTTGAGGTGGCATCAAGGTTGCTCCGGGGGTTGGGGGCAGAGTTGGGAAGGGGAGACAATTATACCTGATGTTGACAGTCTATGTAAAATTGTAAATATTTATAAATTACATTGTAACCGATAGGTCTCATTTCAGATGTCCATGGCAACAGCACAGATATTAAGAGTAGGAAGTGGTGTGCTGAGAATTCTGAAGTTACATCTGGACTCAGCATGAAAAGGTGCACCGATCAACTAGCAGTAGGTTATACAGGCAGCCTGAGGAAGTGGGGGTCAATGCTCTATAGTTGCCATCCTTGATATATACAAAATAAGACAATGCTAGCAATGATGACGATGTTAATACAGTTGGAGTTACTGTAATCAGTTAAAGTAATATATATACATTCAAAGACAAGAAAAAAGTGATGAAATTCTTTTTCTGCTTTATTTATATATGTTACCATGTACCTTTAAACACTTTCCAAAGACATTCTTAAGACGCAGACATTCTAAACAGACATTGCTATGTAGAAAATACTAAACAGCTTCCAAGGTTAAATTCTTAGAACTGCTTCCAATAATATTTACTCCCTTAAAAATGTTATAATGAAGAAAGGAAAAAGCATTCACCCTTATATGTCACTTATCTTGTTATAAAATACACAAATCCAAACTCATGCTTTAAATGACCACAATCATTAATTTTGCTTATTAATCTGCATTTGGGGAGGTTGTAAACAGAGTAGCTTGCCTCTGCTGTATGGAGCACCAACTGGGACAACACAAAGGCTGGGAATGACTTCATATCAGAGGTGCTGAATTTCTCTAAAGACTTGCTCAGTCACGTGCCTAGTTGTTGTTGCTGGCTGCAAGGTAGGAATTCAGTTGGCGTTGTCAGAACTCTTATATGTGGCCCTTCCACAAGGCTGTTTGGCTTCTTCACAGTGTGGAGACTGGTCTCTATGAGCAAGTGTCCCAACGTGGAAGACACTAGTTTCTTAACGCCTAGATGTGGACACTGGTACACTATCTCTTCACTATATTCTAACGGTCAAGTAGTCACAAAGCAAGGGTCAAAGGGAGAAGATATGGACCTATTCCTTAAAGGGAGAAGTCTCAAAGAATTTTAGGGCCATGTACTAAAACTAACAGAATGTGAGATTACCAAAATGGTTCAGAGGTACAAAAAAGGAAAGTTAACATAGGAAAAAGAGAGAAAAGGAAAACTAGAAATCAAACAAATCATTCTATATAAAATATCAATAGGATGGTAACAAAGGCATGAAATAACTAAATAAAGAAAGCATTAAATTTGAGAGCTCAAATAAACGAGGTATGAAGCATATGTGGTATATACCTAGTGATCTTCAGAATAAAAGGTATGGCCATATGTTCTGAACATTTGGAATATTTTGTGACCTAATAAAGGAAAAGGCTAGATATATCACATCTGAAATTCTATGAAACTTTAAAACCAAAGGCTGATAAAAAAAAATCTAATGAGGCAAAAACAACTTAGGAGTAATTCATCAGTGCAAATTTATGCTAATTATGTATTTTGAAATCAACATTATATTAATGAAGCCTTTCATGAACCAATTATAATAATTTGTTATAGCAGACCTCAAAATAGTAGTCTTTGCCAGGCTCTTTATCTTGTCCAAGAAGCAAAGATATACAATTATTATATCTGTCTGAGATAACAAATAACCAACAGTTTTGCTCTCCTTCTACAGTGAGTTCTGGTTCAGTTAACTCACATAACACTGTCAATTAAGAATAAAAAAATGAAAGTCAATATTTACGGAGTTATTACGTATTAGCAACTATTTTTTTAAATAGTTTATTGTCAAGTTGGTTTCCATATAACACCCAGTGCTCATCCCCAGAAGTGCCCTTCTCCATGCCCATCACTCCCTATTAGCAACTATTTTAAATGTTTTATGTGTATTAGGTTATTTCATGCTCAACATAAAATCCAACTTTTACCAGTGAGGAAATTGAGGCATGAGGATTTCGCTGATTATCCAAAGTCACTCAGAGAGTAAATGACAGGGCCAAAGCTAATGGAGGCAATGTGACTCCAGAGGCCCAAACCAAACCTACTAACTATACTTTGTAAATGGCAAAAAGTAGCAGTACACATGACTGAAAAAGCATTCTTTACATTCCACAAAAACCACAGTTTCCAAATATATAGTAGAATCTTGCAAGCTAGATCATTTGGTCAAAAAGAAAAAAAAAAAAAAAGAATGAGTTAAATAATTGAAATAAAACTTGACTGTTTCTCAAATACTGTCTCTTTGGAAACAGGAAGCAGGTCAGAGAGGTATAAATTTTAAAAAGGGTGATAATAAGAGGGACAGTTGTTAATATTCCCCCACTTTCTTGTCTTACACTGTCTTCAAGTAAACACAATGAGAAGGAGTCATTATTTGTCTAGAAGCAAATACAGAAACTATGGAGGATACTTTTAACTAATAATAAAATCATGAATGACACCCAACAGGACTTTTACTGAATGTGTTCAGAGAAGATCCATTTGTAGTCCTCATGGGACTCTCACGGGTTAAACCTGAACAAAAATTCATTTTATCCCATCTACGAAGATCAAAGTTAATGTCTCTCAGAAAAAGGATTTGCTTGCAAGGAAATGATAAACACTCAAAACTCACTATCTGCTTGTATTGTTTTAGCATGATAACATACTAGAAAGCCTAAAGAAAAAGATTTTTTTAAGGATAGTTTTTAATAAAAATTAGAGAGAAATTAACTGTGAGAGTAGTCAATTGTAAGAATGTTCCTATATAATTAATCTTCCAGTTAAGTAATGGAAATTACTAAACTTTTAACTTAATGCTTTAAGAGAATAATCTATTAGAGTAGAGAGTGCTGAGGAGGGCATGGCCCTCCCTACTTCCCATTAACTTCTTTTGAAAAGTAAGACTTAGTATATGCATTATTATAGGTGGTGAAGAGGGAGATGACCTACAAAAGTTCTAAAGAAACAAAGTCTGGTAGAAGAGGCTGACAAGAAAATTCACTTTTATAACACTGGAGTGGTAAGTTCTATAATACAAATATTCAAAAAGAATACAAGACAGAACATAGCTCCAACTCAGTCTGATGAACAGCAGATAACTAAGACTTCCAAGAGAGGGTGACACCTGAAGTGATTCTTAAAGAATGAGTAGAATTTAACCAAAAAGACAATGGCTCTGAAATGATGATTTGAAGCAATTATATTTTATGGTTCTTGTACACTCATCACAGTTACATAAACAGGATCAGGAATAATCAGATAAAAATAAAAAAAATTTGACTCCTATATACTATGATTTTTATCCTTTCCCTCTGTTTTCCTCTTTCCCTGTCTTTTTCCCCCACCAAACATTCAAAGTATATTTTATGAGCTAGGTATTTTTTAAGCAATGAAGATGAGAAAATAAAGGAAAAAAATCCTTTGATATATCTTAAAGCAAGTTAGAAATCAAGTCTTTTTTCTTATAAACATGGAAGAGCTCTTTTAAACCTTTAGAGATCATTTTGAGTTATCTTTAGGATAAAAATGGCACATAACAAAGGTTTCAAACAATGGCTCACTACTGAAGAGAGAATGAACACTGGTATTGTTCCTTATCTTAAATATATATCCTATACTCCAGTGAATGAACAGGAAGGAGTAAGTAGGTTGAGATGAGCTATATTCAGTCATACCATAAATACTTACTCATTATAATCAAACAACATATCCAGAATATATCAAGAGTGCTTTCAAATCAGTAAGGGAAAAAACACGTAACAATAGGAAAATAGGCTAAACATTTAGGTAGACGCTTCATAAAATGAGAAATTGAAGTAGCTAACAAATGAAAAGATACTAAACCTTTCTGGCAATCAGAAATGTAAATTTAAAGTAAAATGATTTAAGTTTGGCTAAAATAAAAGTCTGACAATACCAAGTCGTGGTGAGAAAGTAGAGCAATAGGAACATTTACGCACTATTGACACAGGGTGGGTGGGTGGGGAAAATTGGTATAACCGTTTTAGGAAAGTTTCACATTGCTTAGTAAATTTGAAATTTCATGTACCCTATGATACAGCAATTCCACTCTTAGCTATGGAGTTTACAAAAGATCATATCCAATTGTACTGGGAGATCAACTGTTACAAGAATGTTTAGAGCAGCCCTGTTCAATATAGCTGCAAACTGAAGACAACGAATGTCCATCAAAAGCCAAAAGGTTAAAAAAAAAAATGCAATATGTTCATACAATGGAACATTACATGGCACAAAATCAACACACTATAGCTGCATGCAGACAGATGGATGTTAAGAACAACGTTGAGAAAATGAAGACCCAAGAGCTTATATACTACATGATTCCAGCTCAAAAGATGCAAAATCTAACTAACCACAGTGATTAGCAATATATATTTAGGTGGTAAAACTATAAATAAAAGCAAGGAAGTGATTACCATAATAGTGGGTAAGGTGGTCGTTATGACAAAGGGGAAAAGTGAGGACTTCTGAGGTGCTGGCAAAGGGCTGTTTCTTGATCTGGGTGGTACAGTATGGGCATGTGCTTTATAATTTTGTGAGCTGTGTACTTATAAAGTTTTCCCTATAGTACAAAAGATTAAAGAGAAAAATCCTAAGGGGAACTATGAAATGCCAAATAGCTGAAAATATAAAAGAGAAGAATGATTCAAAAAAGGGAGAAGGATGGAGATTTACTGAGTACCTTGAGTATGCTGGGAACTTTGCTGGGTATTGAAGACTTAGTGTAGAAACAAGACATAATCTCTCCAAAAGTCAGAGAGAAAGGTCAAGCAATCATGAAAATCATATGTAATTAAAAACTTATTGTTGTGAAGGAAAAGTTCACAGTGCTTCAGGAGACATTGACAAAATCTAGTTTTAGGTGTCAAAAAGGCTTCCTTGAGATATAAAATATAAGTTTAATTATATTTTATACATATATATATAAATATAATCTTAATAATAAGGCTAAATTAATCTGGGAGAAAGGGAGGAGGTAAGCACTTTAGGCAGATGGAATAACATGTAAACCAATAAGGTGAAAGCAGGTTAATGCAAATGAGGAACTAAAAGCAGGCCTGTGTGGTTAGACTCAGTAAAGAATGGTCCAAGATGAAGATGAAGATGAAGAAGTAGGCGCGGGTGAATCATGGAAAGCCTTGCAGTCATATCAAGAATTCTGAAATTTTATCCTAGGGGCAAATGGAAGCCACTGAAGGGTGTGGGTGTGTGTGTGCGCGCGTGTGCACGCACACGCATGTGGGCATGCGCACATGCGCGTTTATGTGCCGGTGAGTGACAAGTTCCAATTATCAGTTTAACACCATTCTGGATGCTATTTGAGGAATGAGTTATAGGGAGCAAGACTGGACAGATGAATTAGAATGCTATTGCAATGGTCTAGGCAAGAAATGATGATGACTTGCCTAGAGTAAAGGCAGTGAAAATGGGATTAGTGGAAAGACTGAAATGTATCTTAGGAGGCTGCTGAGCATGCTTATAGAATGCACGTGGCAGGTGAGGAACTTGTCCATTGCTGTTTTGAGCAACTGGACAGATATATGGGAGGGACAATGGAAAAGGAGCAGGATGAAGAGGTGGTGGGAAGATAAAAGAATTCAGGACAATCTTGCCAGTCTGACATTTAAGGAGAGGTGACGCGGTCAGCTGTATTAAGTCTGAAGTTTAGAGAGAGGGTTGGGTTGAAATTTAGGAACTGTTGCACGCAGATGATACCTGAAGTCTTAGGAATGAATGAGATCACTTAAGATGAAAATATAGAAGGGGAAAAAAGCAAGCACGGGACCATTACATGAGGAACACGTAGGAATTAGTTAGAGAAGGAGACTAGAAGGAGCTTAATAGTGGATTAAGACGGAATAATGGCAGTCTATGACATGGAGGAGAACTAATCCGGTTAATGAACCTGGCCTCTCAACACAGTGCAAGTGTGAGAGAGTCTCTGTTAGCCATGATCACATATAGGAAATACTGACAACTCATTTTCTAAATATTCATTGTGTAAAATCTATATTTTCTGCAATAGTCAAACTATATCCAAAACAGAATGTATCCTCCCTTAACCATGTTCATTTTCCTATGCTTCCTCTACCTTGTTTAATGATATTACTTAGATGGCTTTACTCTCCTATACTTAGCCAACTTTGTAAACTACGAACTAGCAAATCATAAACAATATTTTTAATTTCCCCTCTTTTATGTTGATTATTTCTGTGATTCTAGTTTTCACTACCTGAAGCACAATTCAGATTACATGTTCTGTGTGCAGAGGCAATAGCTCCTAAAATCCTGCAAGTTTAATGAACACCTACCATGTGCTAGTCATTCTAAAGGATATGGGGTATGTTCTTGAACATACTTATATATATATGTAAGTATATATACGTACATATACTTATTTATATATACGTATATATACTTATACTTAGGTACTTGTATTTTAAATTCCTGCTCCTATGGAGTTAGCTTTCTTTCTTTTCTTTCTTTCATTCCTTCCTTCCTTCCTTTCTTCCTTCTGCTTCCTTCCTCTTTCTTACATTTATTTATTATTGAGAGACAGAGAAAGACAGAGCATGAGCATGGGACAGGCGGAGAGAGGGGGAGACATAGAATTCGAAGAAAGCTCCAGACTCCCAGCAGTCAACACAGAGCCCAATGCAGGGCTCAAACTCACAAACCACAAGATTATGACCTGAGCTGAAGTTGGATGCTTAACCGACTGAGGCACCCAGGCAGCCCTGGAGCTTACTTTCTAGTAGGGAAGGCTGATGCTCAACCACTAACCAGGCATAAAATATGTTAGAGAGTAATGACTGCTATGAAGAAAAATAAAGCAAATAAATTTTGAGAGAAAGAAAATAAAAAACTACATTAAGTCTCTCCATCTTTAACTATGCCTCTAGTAAGTTCCAAATGTAGCTGTATTTGTCAGTTCATTTCTTCTGCCTTTGTTTACATACAGTACTTTTCTTCTGGCCTCTAAGCTTTATGAGACAGGGACTATGATTCTCTGTATCCCTCTAGTTCCTCTCACCTTGCAGATATTGATTTCAAACGCACCATTAAAAGTTATTTTAATGTTTATTTATTTTTGAGAGAGAGACAGAGCATGAATGGGGGAGGGGCAGAGATAGAGAGAGAGAGAGGGAAACACAGAATCTGAGCTGTCAGCACAGAGCCTGATGCAGGGCTTGAACTCATGAACGGTGAGATCATGACCTGAGCAGACGTCGGACACTTAACTGACTGAGCCACCCAGGCACCCCTCAAATGGATCATTTTTTACTAAGTCTTTTTTTATTAAGTGTTCCAAAGATGCCAAAAAATCTTCTTTTACTCTAAATGATTATTGGCAACAATTAAAATATAAACAAAATCTCTAATTTGCTCATTTTTTTCCTCTATGGCTATTTGCCTCTGCTTATTTCTTAGTTATGACATATGGTCTTAGTAATGTTTATAAATTAGAGTAATGTTTATAAATTAGTTAATGTTTATCGAGATAGCAAATCACACTATGCCTGCACTACCACTTCTGTTCTCTGGGTAGATGGCCTGTCACCTTTATTAAGAGGAACACTACTGTCAGTGGTACCTAAATTTAGCAAAGTAATTTGTGTTTACTTTCTGATTTCTAGGTAAGACTGTTGTCTTTTTAACATGACTTTGATGACTAAAAGTACCTTAATCCTAAGGTTAAGAGAATAAATTTTAATACTGGCACAATTAGCCAGTTGATCAAAGCATCTAAAGTCCATCTCAGCTCGGGCAAAGAGCATCTAATGGAATGCTTCTCATGAAAAAGCTCCTTGGGGTGTTATGTACCCTCTCCTCACCACTCCAATCTCTCTGGCACAATCCCATTTCACAGACAGGAAAGCTGACATGCAGAGTGATTACTTAACTTGTGAAAATTACAGAGGCAATAAAAAGCAGTACCAGGATTAGAATTCAGGACAGCTCTCCCTGGTCCTGCCAGGGGTCTTTTCACTAGCTCCTGTATTTCTGAAACTTGGCCTCCCTAAGATCTATGACATACAGCAAGTTAAGATAGAAGATGTGTTAAGCAAAGTTAAAGAAGATTACTTCAGAATTTCTTAAAATCTAGAATATGTTAAGGTATGTTGACATGCTTTAAAAGAAGTACAAAGGATTTTCAAATGTATTTGGTGAAGAATTTTTTTTTTTTTTTTTTAACAGAACACTTATTAATGGAGCCACACAGAAAGTAGTTTGGGGAACTTAAATCTAACTCCTTTATTTTCAACTTATGTTGACTTCATTAAAACACAGTTATAAGAAGCCCCAGACACACAGTTTATATATTATGAAGAATCTTTGAATTGATTTTACTCGATTACCAAATAATGTAAGTTGTGAGGCAATCATTAATTTGTAGTTGGTGGTAGGTCAGGTCCTCTGAGCTCATTACCCAAATGTTATATTTTGATCGCTTATGAATATTGGTCGTTGCATGTACATTTCTACACATACAAAAATAACTTTATGTATTTCAATTAGTCATAAAATAAAGCAGATTAATGGCATGTTTTTCAATACATCTTACGGAGCTTTTGAAAACATCTACAATCCTAAATTAATCATGTTTTATTCCCATTTCATAATAAAAGTGTTTGAAATCTGCATTTCTGGCAAATATGTTTAAATTTTAATTCTTCCTTTGACAACACGAATATTTGATTTCAATTGCTTTAAAACAAACTCTAAAAATCAATAACAAAAAGGACAAAGTAGTTTTGAGACTGTGATAAAAATAGGTACTAAAATGCTACTGGTTATACAGGATCTGTTGTGAATAGGTCAGCTCAAGGTCCCAGGTAAACATCTTGTTTGTGTCCTGAAGCCGTGTTTTCTGTATGCCTTATACTCTCAGTAGGGTCCTCCTACTCGGGTCTAAACATGGGGCCACTGCACCCTATCGATCTTCTTTAAATCTCCAGAATAATAAATTTCAAGGCAACACAGCAGAAGCCGACTAAAGCCCTTTAATTACATCACTGCTGAAAGGAAATCATTGATCAATGGCATTATGGGAAAATAAACTGCCCCCCAAACCAGATCAAAGTCAATAAAATAGCTGACTAGCTGCCCCATTTGGGACTTCTGCTAGATTAGTGCTCATGGACAAGCAAAAGAGATGATTCTAATGCATGCTGCTTACTGTCTTTTTGAAGCTCTCCCTGGCAGGTGTCATGCTCTGAGCATGGTTTTTGATTACTCTAATTAAATATAATATTATCAACAGATCTTCATATTGATCCTTAAAATCCCCCCTTCTAAATGAAAAATTAAAAGCCTAGAGAGAGGGCCTCATAGGGTACTAGGTTATTTTAATGATTTTACTCCTTTATCAATTTTCTTCATGTTGTATTATTCTAATATTTATCAATATCAAGGTACCAATTAGCCTAGAAAGTTTTAGGTGATATGCAAAATGAATAATTTCATAACTTGCTCTTCCTGAGATTAGACAAATTCAGTTTACATGAAGTTACATTCCTTGGCTAAAGACTAAATAAATAATTTTTCCACTAAGTGTTGTGCCTGTGCTGGTCACTATTCTTTATTGATGGTGTTGTTTAAATACACTGCCCAATACACGTAGTGCAATATGGTAAAGAATTCTTTGCTGTCAGGTAATTAGTTCAGAAAACTGTAAAAAACATTTTAAGAAAATAATTTTATAATAGCTTAGGAACATCTGTTTATCGTTTTCAAATAGGCAAGATTATTTAAATGTTTAAGGTCCTATTAATTCTACACATAAACACTTCAAGATGTTTTCTCGCACTTGACTAAGAATAATAATCTGCAAGTAAATTTGAAAGTCTCAAGTCTCTTTTCAAAAAGGAGAAAACTTATAAATTTATATAATATTTAAATATTTATAAACTTATTGGCACTTTAGTATTGCATAATAGTAAAATGTAATGTTATCTTTAAAGTAAATTTGAGAGTTTTAAGAATAACTTAAATTTAAGAAGATACAAAGGGAAACCTAAAATACCAGACACAATGACTCATTTATGGGTATTACTTTAGCAACCCGACCCAGGAAAAGCTAACAGCCATGCCTTCTTCCCATTCTACATTTCTTCTTATTCATTCCCTATTCCCTCAGGTGGTTCTCATTGCTAATGCCCAAATGGCATCAACCTGTTGTTTAGCACATCTATGAAAAGGCTAGCCTGCTGGCTAATTTACCAAGGGATTAAAGCCCTGAAACCACTTCAATCTGCTACTTTGTTTCCATGTAAAAGCCTTACCCATGACACCAGTTCCCTCATGTTAAAACTGAAAATCTCTTTAAAAGAAAGAAAAATTCAATGTAAGAATTGTTTAAGAGAGAAACTGTATGCCAAAAATAATATCCTGCACCCGTGAACAGTGCTATGAAACTGAATTCTGTTAGTCAACTCTTGCATTATATATTAAAAGGAGTTTCAGGTATTAAATGTTTACCATTTCATAAAGTTAACACCACAGGCACCAATGGTAGTAGGGGGAGTACTGGGAGCCATGAGGATTAATGTAAAACTGTGAATAGATGTACTTCAATACTGAAGCAAAATCTTTAGTTAAAATTCGTTATTTGTATATATTCTGTTGAATGCAAAACATTATTGTAATTGCATTAATTCACACTGGAAAATGGAGCTTCCAGAAAACAAATAAGCAACTTCCTAAGTGTTTTATTTAATAACAGTAAAGATATAAAGATTCATTATTGTCATAAATACTGATAGGCACACATAACAATCAATACTTCTACATGAAAAATATCAGCCAGCTCTATTTTTTAAAATCAGAATAAACTTTAAATTGATACATTTTACGTAAAACACATTTAAGTTTTTAACTGAAAATTAAGTTTAATTTTCAATTAAAGTTTATGTATAGTCCGGTAATAATCACAGCAGTATCTATCTTCCTTTAGTGACTTTCTTAGTTCATGCAAACCATTATAACAGTTAGCACAAAATCTGTGCTAAGTGGCCATTAAAATATTGGTAGGAAAACTGTATATTTTTCAGGGGTATTCATTACCTAATTTGAATGAAAGAAAGTTGAACTAAAAAAATGTAGGAACCTATATTTATGTCTTATTGAAGAATAAATGACGAAGATGAAAGCACGTATTCATTATATCTCTGCTATAGTTCAGTAAATCTGGTTTACCAGTAACTTCAGGACTAACAGAATTAAAGTAGAACTGAATATTAAAGAGAATAAGTTTCCATTTTGAAGTAATCAATTTTTCTCTAAAATTTTTTCCCAGCCCAACTGAAAACAAATTCCAGTAAATCGACTAGACATTATTTCAAAATATTTCATTGATGTTTATTTATTATAACCCTGAGAGGTACGGCAGAAAAAAAGCACAATGATAAAACAGTTGACCCAACAAAAGCAATTTAAATTATGAAGTAGTTTATAGCTTAGAGTAGTGACCTGGAATAGATCATTTGAAGGGGAAGACAAATATTATTGTTTCTCTTTTCACTTCTTTACTATCATGACTAGTGTCCCCTGTTCCTACTGGTGCCAACAGTGCAGATTTGTTGGAATGAAAAACAATGCCAGCAATGGATGTGTCAGTGCCAAAGGCTTAAGAGAAAATGAATGTGCTCTAAGTTAGGATCTGTATGATATTCAAATTCAAAGTACTTCATATAAGGACAGGACACTCAAGGTCCCATTTCAATCACAATTTTATTATAGTGACAAATATGAAATTCTGACTGCCAATAAAAATACTGAATTTGATGTACTTCTGTGCAAAATCCATGGCCTGGAAAGATATTCTGCAAGCTGTCACCCCCAAGGACCAAAATGGATTTGTCTTTAAAGAATAATGTTTAGAGTATGAATTACCAAATATATTTATGTAAGTTTTCACATTTTAAATTAAGAATGGTAAGTTATTTTTCTTAGTTGACATTTATTGACAAAATTAACATTAAGTGGAATTTTGAGATGCCCCTTAATCAAGAGTTATAATAATGACATGTATTTTATGTATTTCTTTTCTATCAGAACTAATGTGAATTTCTTTCTTACAGTTTATATCATGGAATGTTATACTGAATTTTATAAATCATTAAAAAAATTCTTATTACATTGCTCATAAAATATAAACACATATATTAATAATCAACACTATAAAAGGGAATCATTTCAACTTTAGCCTTTACATGATAAAGAAAACAGTTTAGTGATTTTCATTTATTTCAAATAAGTAAAGCAAAAATATCGACTAGAAAAACAGGGTGATCTTTCCAAATTTATATCTCCATGAGGGTGTATCTCCTAAAAACTAAATTTTTGAGGCATAAAACAAATGCTAAATTTTACTTCTGATTAAAACAAAATTTGAAGTAAACTGATATATTACTGCTCATGTCCTTATCTTCACACAAGTACTCACTTTTTTTATTCCTTAAAGAAAAAAGAAAGAATAAGCTATAAAATGAAGAATAATTTCTACCATCCCCCATAATTCACTAAAACCAGACTGCTTCTGTGTCTCTAAAAAAGGAAGGAAGACATTGGACGCAAAGCTTCAACAAACTATTATTACACGCTTCTCCAGTCCATTAAAAGAAAGTAATTTAATCAGTTTATAGTTTCTCAGGAAAATCTCATTCAGAGAAATTTTATTGCCAGCTATCTAAATAGTAAATACCTATTATCCTCTCAAAATGAGTTTTTGCTTGCCAAGGGCAAACCCATTGCTGTTATTGTAGAGCTCTGTCAGAGAAACAAGAAGTTAAAGAGGTTATAAAGATACCATTAACGTCATGGGACTGTCTTGTCAAGACTCAAAAATACTTAGTAATTGAGGGTTTTATTCAAAGTGTATTAGCACCCACATAAACAGCACAGTTAATATGATGCTTTAGGCTTTATTTTGTTACAGCCCAGCAAAATCACCTACAAACGGCTGAATACTGTAAACGTATCTGCTGGAGAGCACAGCTCATTTTATCATCTGGTTCTAGCGTGAGTCTTTGAAGAAAATGTCAATAACACACACACAGCTTAAAGGCAAATCTAGATCCAACCAATGAGAAGAACAGAAAAAAAGCATAAATGATAACTAATTGGTCCTAACAGCATGTGCCTTTGATAGAAGTATGAGGGTAAGCAAAGGACAAATGCTCTTTATTTAATTTATATATTCTAATTTAAAAAGACACTGCTACAATATAGCTTCTATTAATGTTCATTAATATATAAACTATGAATAAATACACTGAAACAACAGACAATAAGAATAATTCTACTTCTCTTGTATTACTTGTTAATCCACTACTCACCTGTCAGCTGGAACAATTATTTAAATAAACATTTAAAGAAAATCCTTAAAGATTTACCTGCCTTAAATTTTTGGATTCTGATTATACTATGCCTATACTCCCTTTTCTTCAGATCATTGTCAGTATAAATATAGATATACAAAGTTTATAAAAAATAACCTGATGAGGGATTGATGTTTCAGTAAACATGAATATTTATTTTTAATAAATCAAATATAAATAGAGTAGAAGAGTGAGAAAAAGGTCTCAGTAATATTATTTTCTGACTGGGGAAGAAACTGGGTGGTCAAACTTTAAGGGCAGCATATGTCAAGAGAATAACGGAAGCATAGAAATGATTAAACTGTAGCTACAGTTACTCAAGGTAGATTCCACTAACCCAAACAAGACTGCTGGGTAATGAATTTCTTTCAGCTTTCAGAGCCCAACGCTGCATCACTTGCTCCATTCACTTTTTCTAGACTACTCCCACTCTTCCTTTTCCTCTACACCTTCTATTATACTTAGTACAGTCAGACAGGGAGTGTGAACTGTTCATTTGTATATACTTTGTGCCTGTCATGTTATGTACACATATAGTAAGGGTTCAAAAACCATTCATTTATTTGGCAATTAGGCCATGATCTTGTTTGAACTGCAAATCAAGGTGATTTCTTTCTGTGAAGTGGCCAAAGGCCTTACCTTGTAGTTTTCAGAGGCTCTCCTTACCTCTATTTATTATAGATATTCATTAAGCATAAACATCTTACATATCAAATATATTAGTTCACTTAAAAGAAATCTAAAGTGATTCAGAAATGATGATTCTGGAATCTCTATACTTAGTTAGGTTAATTAAATGCCTTATTTGCTGACAGGAAAAGAGGTAAAGATACTGATCTTAAAGTTACTATATAAACGATCAATCCTTAAAAGTTTAGGAAACAAGAGAGAATACTCAGAACATGCAATTTCTTAGTCACTTATTTTAGTTCTCATGCAATCTATTTTTTGCTCAGATTTTTCTCTTTCCTATTCCAAACCATAAGTAAATAAATAAATGAACAGATAAAGAAATGGTAAGGAGAGCTATTTTATGGTTACAGCCTGGAAAAACAGATTTTATTATCAGTAGGACTAAGAGGTAGAAACAGACAAAACATTCTCTATTTGATGTTATTCTCTATCTCTGAAAATCCAAACAGAGAGTAATCATGAAACATCTTTGCCAATCAATTTCACAAAGGTAAATTCTAGTATTTTCTGGTATCGGATAAAAATCTCTCTTCAAGGTTCCATCATTTAGAATAAGATTAGTAAATTAATTGTGGATACCCTTTATCAATATTTTCTGTTACTTATTATTCCATTTTTGAAGGACGACCAAGTGACTATCTAATTTTTTTAATTCCAAAAATAGTACTTGCTTAATGGGGAAAAGTAATCAAATAATATAGAATATATGATGTAAAATCTGAACTTTTCCACCCTTATTCACATTTCACAGTATTCACAGAGGCTCCACAACTTTGCATGAGGTGAGATAGCACGCACAATGGATAAGAACAGACTCTAGAGCTTTATTACTGGAATTTTCTGCGATGATGAAAATGTTCTATATCTGTGCTGCCCAAATAACATACATAATGGTTAACTCTAACAAAGAAATAAGTGTTCAACATATAGAGAAAAGGAAATGGTTAGATCAAAAATATCTTCTTAACCACAGGAGTAAAAGGCTTTCCCTTGTTAATTAGTGAGGAAAAGCATCAATTGGTATCAGAACCCATTACATGCAAATTTGTAGAATACTGTATACAGGTGTGCAGAGTACATTATAATTATTTTTATTCTACAAGGTGAGTTCAGTCATCCCCCACAGAGCTTTTTGTCATTTTCGTCTTAATGAACCTGTTCCCAGTGTAGTTTGCTTCAGTTAACAGAATTAGTAGATACTATCTTACTATCAGTGTCAAGGTTTCCTAGATTGGCAAAATAGGAAGGCAGCAACTTTTTCAGGATTCTGACTTAATAAAGTTTATTTCTCTCTAGGTGTGCTTTATGTTATAAATGATCCCTACTTTACATTTATAATTCAAAACATTTGCCTCTACTGACCTGTGAAAATATCTAAAACTAGATATATTTGAAATGTCAATGCTTCATTTGACTCTGATTTGACCCGCAAAATACTTTTTTTACTAAGTCAAAGTAACACTCTATTATTTACTTCACTTCTCCAGGGCTTTGGATTAGGGCTGGTCTCATGTCAGTTCCATTCCCTGACACCTACTACCTTCCCTTTCCCTGAGTAATCCAACTTTTAAGTTTCTATCAACAGGAAAATCCCAGAGATCTGAGTCAGCTCCTGTAAGGGAATACTTACTTCCAACAAGCAATTAAGTAACTAACTAGCTTAGATAGGTACATAGATAGACAGACAGATAGATAGGGGCCAAACACTTTAAGAGAAAGGCTCTTAATTCTAACTCTTCATATTTTTACTTTTAGTACAACTCTGAGTGTGTGAAGCCTAAGAAATCTTTTCTTTGTCCTGGCAATTTGTAGTTATTTTCCATATCCATATGGATACTTTCAGCTCCTCATATGAAGAATTTGCCCCTGCTACAAGCTCTGAGCTGAGAAAAGACTCAGTGCCAGAAGGTGATAAGAAATGTTCTTCTACCTATGTCATTTTTATAAATACCAATTATGACTCATTGTAATGTTAAACTACCAAAAAGGTAAGTGGAACAGAGATAAAAGGAATAACTGCTTATAGGGTACAAAGGGAAAACAAAACAACTATGGAAGATATAGTCCCTCTTGGGGGAATGGAAGGGGAACTAAATAACAAGCAGTTCTAAAAAATAAATGCAGCACTGATATCATACAGTATACTCTGTAATATATTACAAACTCATATTACTAATTCACTATTTTGTCTTATATAATAATGACAACCCTTGATGTTTAACTTTCATGTAGCCAAACAGAGAAGGAGGTATGTAACTATAATTTGCATCTTAAAGATGGATCTATTACACAATAAAATATATACCAGTAACCAATTTGGGATAGTAATTGTAATATATCTAATACTACACACAAAAGAAAAAGTGGGTCATTTACATTAAGTATTCTTGAAGATTCAGTGACCTGCATTTATTCTTTTAGATAACATCACCATGTGGGTACCAAAACTACAATACACACAAATCCACTCATCAATAAATTTCTCTTGTACACAGGATAAACAATGAATTAAAATGAGAAAGAACCATGTTCTTTGATGAATCACTTTCATGAATACTACTCGTGCCTGACTGTTAATCAACCTTTCAACTTCTCAGTACCCTTATCTGTACCCTGGGGACAATAATATTGTTCCATTTATTTCATAAAATTGTTGTAAGAGAAATTATATGTAAGGTGGTCAGTACAATGTCTACTAAATTATAAATACTCAATTAAGTGGCTATTACAAAAAGCAATACATACGTGTTAATACTATCATTACATTAGGTACTTATTTTCAATTTGATTTTCATTTGTTATTTTAAGATATTTTTTTATTGTTATCTAAAGCATTACATGGAATCTGCCACAACATGGATACATGGGGCTCTCCACTCCAAACTTCCTGACTATTGACTTCTCCCATTTGTACCAGGCTCAGGCCAGGTCCAAAACCACCAGCTTGGACTATAGCTGTTCAGGGTAAACCTGGCTGTGGGCAGGCTCCACCTTACTGGACTCAACTTTTATACTTCTGATTTCACTATTCTTCCACAGAAGGACATGTGTTTTCTTTTTGGCCCTGAGGCACTTAATTTGACACAACACTCTCCCAACTGTCACCTCATAGAAGGGGTTCAAATAGAGGGAAATCTTTCTGCTTCTGGCCATGGGTCCTAAAATTATCATCCTATAGTCACTCCTTTGAGTTAAGGCACAGAAAGATTGCTACTCAAATCTGTTATCTGAAGAAATTTTGCCGAAACATATTTACCAGGTCAGATTAGGATATCCAAAAGAAGGTCTAGAACAGTGATTCTTAAAGGGCACAGTTACTGTCCCTAAGGCAGTGTTGATGCTTTTAGTTGGAATGAGTGGAAGAGGCATATGGCATTTACACAGGTTCTGGAGTTCCTGCACTGCTCTAGAAAGAATTATCCCATATTCCCCATGACTTTTGAATGCCCTATCAGACATACATGTAGATGAAAATCCTTTTTATAATTATTTGAGTTTGGAATCCAATTATATGTAACACAAAGTATTTTTTGACATGATCGAACTCATGTTGAATGTTCCATGATGCAACTACTGGGCAGGCTGAAAAAATATTATATTTTTCTTTGTTCAAAGTTTTACCCAACACCCCTGTTCACCATTTTGGATTACTTACCAAGGGCATTGTCATACATGAGTCTGAACTGCTATGATGGAATACATTTATATTTATCTGCATTTATAGCTATTTCATTCTAGTGTATAAAATATATATGTATATGAATGACACATGTACAACCTTAGAAATGTCAAAAAGGAAGAAAAAGTTGGCAATATCTAGTTGAATATTTGAAACTGAGTTTTCTAGCTTTGTCCATAATTGAATATAATACTAACGTAATTATTATGCCCCATTTTGTTTCTAATGGAGCTATCAGACTGTTAAATAGGTGAACATTTTACAAAGCAATAGTAATGTTTTACACTAATGTTCACATGAACACTCTGCTCTTCCATTATCTCATGCTTTTCTTATGGAATAACTTCTGATCTTAAAATTATTAAATAGAAATTTATTTATTGTAAGCATCTGTTATAACTGACTCCTTCATAATGTTTTCTATCATAGTTTTGCCTCTGTTGTAAACAAATCAATATACTTTATTACAAATCACTTTCCTTTCATATTTCCCTTAAATTAGCGAGGAAACTTTTTTTTTTAATTTTTTTAATGTTTTATTTATTTCTAGGAGAGAGAGAGAGAGACAGCGTGAGCAGGGGAGGGACAGAGAGAGAGGGAGTCACAGACTGAAACAGACTCCAGGCTCCAAGCTGGCAGTCAGCACAGAGCCCGACGCGGGGCTCGAACCCACGAACTGCGAGATCATGACCTAAGCGAAAGTCGGACGTTTAACCGACTAAGCCACCCAGGTGCCCCAGCGAGGAAACTTTATTTTTAAAAATTGTGTTTACAGATAAGTTATATTTTCTATAAATTTTATTTCAGGAAAGAAAAGGGGCTGCTACAGAATATTTATCATAGAATGAGACTAGGAAGATACAGGGTTGAGAACCACAAATCTAGAAAGAAGTCACAGTAGTCTCCTTTTCCCCATTGTTAAATCGAAAGTCACTGAGCACATTAAGTCTTTGTTCATTGTAGGGAATAATTAAAAGCATAGGTTTATGAAAAAAAAACAAAAATAAAAGCATGAGTTAATGGCTGTGTAACACTGGTAAAGTTACTTTATTTCTGTGGGCCATTGTTTTTCATTTATAGAACAGGATAATAATATCCACTCATAGAGTTGCTACCAAAATTAAATGAATTATTATGTGTATAATATCTGCAAGAGTGCTTGGTATATAATTTAAATACATATTAGATATTATTTTTATTTCTTGTTAATATATGAGACCTAGAATGTTCTTACTTTGCTTTCTTACTAAAAAAAAAAACAAAAACAAAAACAAAAACAAAAAAAACACAACCCACCAATCATATTAATGAGAATACTGATCAGCAGAAAAAGATGTGGGAAATGCAGAGATAGTTTCTTTTCCTAGAGAGGCAAGAACTTTAGGAAAATATACAATTGATACAAGAGTGATGTACATTTCTGATCAGTAGGAAAATCAGCATGGGACAGTGAAATGTCTAAGAAGTTATAAGGGAATGGGGAGGGGGGCAACATCATCCTTTAATGCCAAGTTTCATTTATTCTTCTTGATATTCTTCCTTGATCTAGTTAGAGCTAATCATTCTTTTTATAACCCATTGTGCTTACCCATCATTTGTACAAGAACTGGGTTATTTAATAGTTGGTCTGTATCTGTTCCTCCAACTTGGCCATAAACTTGGAGTATAGATTATACTGAAGACTACTTTTGTCTCCCATAATGCTTGGTAAATTGTCAAAATATATGTACATTTATAATTAGGTCCAAGTTATGTTGCCATTTTAAATTAATGAGACCTTTAACTGGTCCTCTGTTTTTCTATAAATAAGTTAAAATTCATCACACTGCTTAAACATTTTTTTTAATGTTTATTTATTTTTGAGAGCAAGAAACACAGAGTGTGAGAGGGGGATGGGCAGTGAGAGAGGGAGACACGGAATCTGAAACAGGCTCCAGGCTCTGAGCTGTCAGCACAGAGCCCTGTGTGGGGCCCAAACCCATGAACCGCGAGATCATGACCTAAACCGAAGTCAGATGTTCAACCGACTGAGCCACCAGTCCCCTGACATTACACTGTTTAAAGTGATTTCATCATGTCTAGAACTAATTTCATAAAAATAAAATAATTTTTCTCTAACTTTAATGAAAACCAGAAAGAAAATGAACCTACACAAGAAAAAGTCACATTATATTAATGTTTGTGAAAAACAACTATTTGAGTAAGTAAAGGAAGCTTCAAGAGCAGTCAGCTGATAATGCATGGCAAAGATCAACAAATATTATTGTTACGTAAATTTTCCCAATCTAGTTATTTATTTCACTGATTACTTCTTTATACTTATTTGACACTGACTTTAAGCACATTAAAGGACTTTCTTAGCCTGACAAAATGAGAGATAACATTTCTGTGCATTCTTTTTATCATCATGGCTACTTTTAGTGTGTGTGTGTGTGTGTACGTGCACACGCATGTATATGTATTAATGTCTCTGAAACATTAGCCATGTCTTAGACATGTCTTAATAACCTTTAGTGAGGACATATAGCCATCTAATTTTGAGAAAGCTCATTTCACAAAACATATTATGCCTCAAATCATTACATTTTTTTAAAAGTTTATTTACTTTGAGAATTAAATTTTAAATTTATTTTATTTATTTTGAGAATGTGAGCAGGGGGAGGGGCAGAGAGACAGAATCCCAAGCAGGCTCTGTGCTGTCATTGCAGAGGCCAAGGTGGGATTGAATTTACAAACCGTGAGATCATGACCTGAACTGAGATCAAGACTGAGATGCTTATCTGACTGAGCGACCCAGACTCTCTAAGATTTTTTTAACATACAAAAGGGAAAAAACCCAAGCCTCATCCTTATCCTTGGTTACATGCTTAAAGTTTTTCTTGACATTTTGTCTGGATTTAGAATATCAATCAATCATGCAATATCGATACTTATAAGTATTTCTGTAGTGAAAACAGATCAGTTTTTTCACTCCTTATTTCACAGAGTTTATATAATTAAAAATATTAAGGCATCCTGTCCAGAGACAAACTATGGAATTTTAAATGCAAATACTGTAGATTACCAATGAATTTGGTATGGATGGTTTATTCTTATATATTCTGGTTGGTTTAAGTATATTTTGATAAGCTAACGGAGTTACCTTAAGACTGTCGCCACAGGGTGCCTGGGTGGCTCAGTTGGTTAAGCATCTGACTCTAGGTTTCAGCTCAGGTCATGATCTCACAGTTTCTGGATTCAAGCCCTGTGTCAGGCTGACAGTGCAGAGTCTCCTTGGGATTCTCTGTCTCCCTCTCTCTACTCCTCTCCTGTTCACACTCTATCTTTCTCTCTCAAAATTAATAAATAAAGATTTTTTAAAAACATCACTGCCACTATCATTTGATCACAGACTGTTTTATATTTCTTACCAAACAAACTTCAGTATGCTGGTCCTTTGTAAAATTCCCAAATTGCTTGATCTGTATTCTAGGTCGAAAGTTGAAGTGATCCAGAACCCAATACCACAGAAAAGACCCAAATTTGGCGGGAATCCTCTTTGAGTGGGAAGTTTTAAAACTGCATGTGATTAAATGGCTTTTAATTGCCTATAGTACTCAGAGAATAAGGCAGGTTTATTGGAGATAATCCTAATATTTTTGAGACATGTAAGTAGTAGATATTTCTGTAATTCCTCAGAGGTCATATCTGTGTAATAATTCAGTTGATATACTATAAACTGTCTTTAACAGTTAATTTTAGAAGTTATAGAAATAATATACAAAGAAATTTTGGTTAATTCTAAATATTTGTAGCATATGATATATGTAACTTAACACTGAATGTTCACTTTATGTGCTCTCAAAGAAATACTCAATTGGAGTAAGACAGAAAGTTTAAAAAACAAAGAGCCAAAAATTTTCTTTTTCAAAGACCTCTGTGATTCACTAATTTACTCTCAGTATAATCTAGGATATAAAGTTTCTTTCTTTTTTTTTTTAATGTTTTTATTTATTTCCGAGAGAGAGAGAGACAGACAGACAGACAGACAGCATGAGCAGGGGAGAGGATCAGAGAAAGAGGGAGACACAGAATCCAAAACAGGCCCTAGGCTCTGAGCTGGCTGTCAGCACAGAGCCTGATGTGGGGCTTGAACCCACAAACCGTGAGATCATGGCCTGAGCCAAAGTCAGACACTCAACCAACTGAACCACCCAGGCACCCCTAAGATATAAAGTTTCTATATTTCTTTTTTCTGAGACCACTTTTAGAGAGAACACTATAATTTATGATTTTATTTTATCCCAAAGCTATAAATATGACAATAAATTCTTTCAGTCTATCTTGCAGCCAGGACTATTATCATTTCTGCATATTTTCTCAATGTTGGTATAATAAACCAAATATTATTTTTCTTAATGAAAAAGTCATCAACAAATGTATCACATGTGAATTGGGTTATATTATATTTTGTTATATAAACCAAGAAGTAACATGTACTTCATGTGCTCCCCCCCCCCCCCCAACAATTGAAACGTTTCCAGTTTTCTGTTCAAAATATTCATTTTATTTCATGTACTGCCCTGGGCAATGAAATAATCTCTGCCCCCCCCCCCCAAACCGGTCTAGTAAATGTGGCTTAAACTATGGTCTTTGGACAACTGCATTGAAATAACTGATTAGGAAATTTAAGAATGAATCAATTTCCAAAATAAGTGACTAGCTCCAAATTTTTACATCATAAACATATAGATACCACAAATACTCTGACAAAAGAACACTTTCACAGTAGGATGGCGGGGGGGGGGCGCTAAGTGGGAAGAGGACATATTCCTTCATCTCTTTTGTAAGTCTGAATTCTATAGGTAAAGAAAGGTTCAGGGAAATTAAATGCCTAGGCTGTAATAACAATGAATATGCAGACAAACTAGGGTGATTTCGACTTTTGGGGGGAAAAAGCATAGGAGAGTTGGAAGTCAAATTCCAATTCCTATAATATTCCTAAAGTCAAAGAAAGAAGTTTGAGTAAGGCCACAGTCATAAAAATGTGATATTCCATTCACTGAATACAAAACTTGATTGCTTAGTTATTCCTTTTAGGCTAGAACATTAACGAGAAGTAAATGACAGTAAGCCAAGAAAATCACCCTAATACAGCAATATTTTTCTGTATATAAATATACACATACATTAAGTGCATAATATCTGCCCTTGCCCCATAAGACAAATGGAAAAGACATACAAAGGTATCACTCTACCACTACCACTAACATCTATATTTAACATAAATCTGTTCTGATCTTTTAAATCACACTCATCCTAAACTCTTTTTTCTTTAGTAGATAATGTCAATATACGTATCTGATAAAATGCAGTAAGACACTTTGTAAGCTATAAAGAAGACCTATCTGTAACTATATGGTGATTACAATTCCAGTTTTCATTAATTTTATATTTCTGTAATGTTTCTAGGTATTAAAGCATTAGTATTTTTCTTGATGTTATATTATTTTTCCATTATTTTTAGAAATGAAATGTGATTTATATTTTGACATGTTTCCAGAAAGTTAGGTTTTGCATTAACCTCTAATAACAGAAAACAATTTGGCCACAGACATAACTCCTCTCCTTTATCTCCATTTTAAAACCCTTATAAGGTATTACTAGTTTAAGTTCATTTCCCAGTTATTGGATAATTGTATTATTAGTGAGCAGAGTAATTTGAATACCTCCCAGGACCAATATGGATCTAATCTACTTCCAGAGGTCTCTGAAAACCTTATCTTAGAACTAAAGGGGCAGGAGAGATTAGGGGTTGGGGCTCCGTAGGAATGATAGGTGTGTTTGGGGGTATCTTAGTCAGCTTGGACTGCCATAACAAAATACCATGGGCTGAGGGACTTAAACAACAGAAATTTATTTTCTCACAGTTTTGGAGGCTAAAAGTCCAAGATTAAGGTTCCAGCCTGGTTAGATTTTCATGAGAGCTCTTTTCCTGCCTTGTGGACAGCTGTCTTTTCACTTCATCCCAACATGAAGGGAGGGGAGGGAGGGCAAATTCACTGGTGTCTCCTCTTAGCAGGGCACCAATCCCATCACGAAGGCCCCACCTTTGTTACCTCATCTAACTCTATCTCCCAAAGGCCCCTTTTCCAAATACCATTACACTGGGGACTAGGACTTCAACACAGGAATAAGAGGTGGGAAAGGCATCCTTTAGTCCACAGCTAGGGCATAAAAAGAGACAAATTCAAAGGCTGCAAGCCTGGTTCCAGCTCTTTCTGGATACTGACCACTTTTCTTTCTCTAGTACTAAATTTCCAATGCTCATCTCCCTTTTTTGTTCTTCCCAGTTCGAACCTGCTTTCTTAGGGCCTGTCTCCTCCTTCTTTAAGATTAATTTCTTCATTCAGGACCTTCTCCCTCAATCACCTCACAGGAAAAGGACAAAGCATGTAACCAAGAAATGTCCTTCACTAGCCCTGATCTGGTCTTAGGTGAAATGCATCTGAGGACAGAGTATAGATGAAAATATCAGTATTAAATTAGTATTTCAGAATTATTCAGAATATGTACATATTTTGCTCTACTACTCAATTATTATCTTTGTGCTACATTAATTATAAACATGTAACAGGCACTAAAAAAAGTTAGTTTACTTTCCTCTCTTATCTTCTCTACTATATTCTGCTTCATTCCTTCAGACTTTTGCCAAAGTGGCTCTTTGTTGTTGTTTTTTTCTGTTTATTTCTGAGAGAGAGAGAGAGAGAGAGAAAGTGTGAGTGGGGGAGCGGCAGTGAGAGAGGGAAACACAGAATCTAAAGCAGGCTCCAGGCTCTGAGCTGTCAGCGCACAGGGCCCGATGCAGGGCTTGAACTCACAAACCATGACATCATGACCTGAGCAGAAGTCAGATGCTTAACTGACTGAGCCACGCAGATGCCCTTTAGATAACCTTTCTGTGGAACTAAAACCTGGTAGTAAATACTTACTTTTGTTACTGATTCTTTTACCAACCTAACTGTTGGCTCTGCAATGCATTCTAAACAGTAAATTTTTATGCATAAGCTTAAAAGATATATATTTAAGATATATCCTAAGATACAAGTTTAAAAACTTGATAAGAATATGGACTGTTATAATATATGGAATGTGCCTAATGCAATACTTTGCACATAGTAAACACTCAACACATGTTAGTTTTAGGAATATCTTTTAAAGTAATCTTAAGTATTATATTTTTTTCTGTACTGATAAGAATAAATTAGATTAATAGAGTGTATACCACCCCCCATATCAAAAGAGAGGGAGAGAGAAATAGAACTCCTTCAGAATCTCTTGCTCAAAGTCTCTTGTTCGATTATTATAATGACTTCTCTAATATGCTTCTATTAGAGAATAGATCTAGCATCTTAATTTCCAAAATGAGGTAAGAAGCTTTGTGTTTTACTTCATCACAGAACCTTTAACAAATGAAGAGAAGTTTAATTTAGCTTAACTCAGGCATGCCCTCAGATCTTGGCCATGAGTTTGCAAACAAACCCTCTATGTCTGCTCTTTGGTTCAGATGATATATCAACTTAGAGGTCCTTAACTGCATGGTCAGAAAAGATTCCCATTTTTGGCAGAAAGTTGGAAACAGTAGCTTAGCACTACTTTACATAGGGGGAAAGATCAGTAAAAATCTTCTAACTGACTTTTTTGTCTGATGTCCTAGTCTCATTAAAAGCAGAGAAATCAAAGTAAGGCCTCACTTGAGAGAAAAATCATTTCTAATTTTGGTTAATATAAGGACTTGTAGGAAAACAAAAAAAATTATTTTCTCCTATATTAGTCATTATGATTATATTCTGCTCTAAATAAAATAAAATAATACAGGTGAAGTGCCTGTCATACCTGGTGCTGATTTCTGTAATTTCTCTAATAAAATCAGAATGTGAACAAGAAAAAATGGCGGATCACCACAATTTGCATAGTAAAAAGGAAATCTGAACGATTTTCCCCCTAAAAGACTTTTTTTTATTCTAGTCAGCATGCTGCTTTTGTCTTCCCCACTTTAAGAGGCATACATGCCAATTTACTTCACAATGAAGACTATAAACCCTACATATCTGGCCTATAAACTCAGTTAATCAGATGGATTCTGATAAAGCCAATGTTTCCAACTTTTAAAACCCACTCCCCACCCACCCCCAATTAAACAACTCTGCCATATTTGTGGTCCTTGGTTTCTTTATAATAGTATTGTAGTCTTAGAGTGTAGCCTCAAACAAGAATCAAACTCAAGGCTCATGTAAACTGGTTTGTAACACTTAGCAACTAGTCTACTGAAGAGATTTTTATTTTATTTTATTTTTTAATTTTTTTGTTTTATGTATTTTTGAGACAAGAGAGAGACAGAGCATGAGTGGGGGAGGGGCAGAGAGAGAGGGAGACACAGAATGTGAAACGGGCTCCAGGCTCTGAGCTGTCAGCACAGAACCCGATGCAGGGCTTGAACTGTGTGATCATGACCTGAGCCGAAGTCAGGCACTTAACCAACTGAGCCACCCAGGTGCCCCTGAAGAGATTTTTAAACGTGAAAGGCTTATTCTAAGGTTATAATAAGAATCAATTCGGTAAACAGGGATTTGCTTTACTGGAAAAACTAAAACATATTAAGATAAGCAGAAATTACATGTAATTTTAAAGTAAATATTTAAATTACCAAAACTTGTTTTCAATTTAAACAAAATGTGAGAAATTCATATATTACGCTATCCCTATTTTAATTTCTTTCTTAATAAATGAATAAGTTCTAGTTTTAAAAAGCCTGTTAATGGCTTGTTACTCTGAAAGAAAAAGATTATGTCCACAACATTATAAGATGCTAAACTGCTTCAGAAAAGAAGCATCTTTCTAAAGCATATGCTGTATATACTTTTGGAAATATAGAATTCCTTTAAAAACTTTTTCACTCAATACCTTGTAATCATCTCTAAATCTAATGGGACATAAGTGCATTTCATCAGAGATGAAATTCTTCAATGACTGCTAAAATGAGAATCAAAAAATTATTATAATCTAGTAGTTGGCTTGCAGCAAGCATTAATCAGAAGTCATAATAAATCCACATGCTTCTTTAGACAGCACATTAGTCAAACAGTTTTCTATGATAACGACATTGACTAATGGGCTCTGAGTTAGAAGGGTCAATCATAAACTCATCAAATGCTTCATTTAATTTCTTAATTTGGACAAACACAATTTGTTTATGGGAAAGATATCAGGTGTTCGTGAATGAATAATGGCTATGAAACTAAACTCCATTAATCAGCTCATGATTACAAATGACTTAGAGATTGTTTATTCTAATTTCATTCATTTGGGTCAACAAAGAAAACATGAGCAAATGAAACCATTTGAAAAAAAGTGGCACACTTATTTCTCCATATTTAATAAGGCAATGATAAATACTCTTTCAATAACTATATCAAAAGGACTTTATTACTCAGGTTGATACCATTCCTTTTACAACTGAGTTGTTAATGTCTGTGATTTATAAGAACACCAGGTAAGGAACCACACATCAAAATAGTACACTCTTATAGCTGCTAAAGCTATACTCATTTTATTACTTCGCTCTGATTCCTCAAGCAGAAGTAGTTATTTCTATGTTCCCACTGCACTTTGTAACTCTGCCTGACACACAGTAGGGCCTCAAGTTTTTTAAAAACAGATGAATATACTGTGCAGTGTTGTAAGCATGTGTCTGCAGAGTTCTGTCCTATACTAGACTCTGAGCTACAAGTGGGCAGAAACAGTATCTTAGAAGAGAACTGTTGTATTTCCAAAGCCTAATATAAGCCCTGGCATAACTTTTTTTTTTTTTTTTCAAATAAATTCTAAGGAAAAATATTCAATCATGTGAAACTCGGATTAAGGAAACTTAGTGACAGCAAAATTTGGACTCATTCACATTATTTTGAAAGTACCTAAAAACAATCAACTAAAGAAGAGGCAAATGTCACTCCCAAGACATCAACTCTGCCTTCACCTTCTCTTCTTTTTCTACTGTTACTGAATGGCATACAGGGTAACAGGGCTTCTCACTGGACTATCCAGGACTGCTGACTATTTCAGCTGCCAGCAGGTGCTGTGCTGGATAACCCTGGTTTGCCCTCCTGATCTGCTCTGTGACCACCCATACACCGTGACATGGATCTTGCTCTTGATGGGCTGCATCAGACAGGTTGCTTACGCCCTTCAGCTACAGTTTAAGTTTAGCCAACAGAAGAAACTGAAAGAAGATCAATTAGGGGGAAAGAGAGGTTAGGGTCTTTTTCCTGCTAGCCTAGGGTTTGACAGTGGCTGCCTTTCTCTTCTACAGGACCAATTTGTGTTGGCATGGCTTTTTCTCATAAGAAACTCTCTTCTCTTTTCTTTCTTCCTTTCTTTCTTTCACTTTTCTTTTCATGTTTATTTTTTTGAGAGAGAGAGAGAGAGAGACAGATGGAGAGATGGAGAGAGAGAGAAAGAGAACACAAGAACACAAGTGGGGTAGGGGCATAGAGAGAGGGAGACATATAATCCGAAGCAGGGTCCAGGTTCTGAGCTGTCAGCACAGAGCTTGATGCAAGGATGCAGGGATCGAACTCATGAACTATGTGAGATAATGACCTGAGCTGAAGTGGGATGCTTAACCGACTGAGCCACCCAGGCACCCCTCTCTTCTTTCTTCTTATTAAGCTTAGAGGTGGTAAAAACTCACAGGTATTGCCAAGCCTGGAATCTTGATGGTTTCTGTAAACCTGCCTTACCCTTTTAATAGTCCCTTCATTTTATTATCATTTTATTATATGCTTATGCCTCTGAGTGTGCCATTTATTTTCCTACTACCACCCGAAGCTGTACACTGGTTCATCTTTGGGCTCCCAATTCTCTCCCAAGCAACCTGGAGGTCTGACGGAGATTCTACAACCTACAGTCCCTTAGCCTAACACTGGCTTGTGGTTTTTGTTTTTGTTTTTTGTCTCAGCATGCTGATCCCTACCACCATATCTCAGGAAATGTAGATTTTGCTTTAGGTAACTCCAAGGCAACTATTACAAGGGTCCATTTTGTAATTGGACCCTTAATCATGCCCCACTGATGGAGAAGAAAGTTTCTTGATACTTTATCTATTCCTCATTCTAAATCTGATTCCCTCATTTCAGCTTAGTTCTGACCTGCTGTGTTTCTAGATTACAGAAAATAAAAAAATTATTTTCACTAATATAAAATTCCTAATGAGTAGAAGTCTAGGCTACTTCATTAAAACAAAACAAACAAAAAACACTAGTATAGGGTTGCTTGGGTGGCTCAGTCAGTTAAGTATCTGACTTTGGCTCAGGTCATGATCTCATGGTCCGTGAGTTTGAAACCAGCCACAGACTCTGTGCTGACAGCTCAGAGCCTGGAGCCTAATGTGGATTCTGTGTCTCGTCTCTCTCTGCTCCTCCCCTGATCGTGCTCTGTCTGTCTCTCTCTCTTAAAAATAAATGAACTTAAAAAAATTTTTTTAAGCCCACTAGTAAATAAATAATTTCTAAATAAAATACGTAAGATATAATTTATGACCTCATTTATGTTAACTTTATTTTTTATTTACTTATTTTTATTTCTAGGAGAGAGAGAGAGACAGCGTGAGCAGGGGAGGGTCAGAGAGAGAGGGAGTGACAGACTCTGAAACAGGCTTCAGGCTCTGAGCTGGCAGTCAGCACAGAGCCCGACACGGGGCTCGAACCCACGAACCGCGAGATCATGACCTAAGCGAAAGTCGGACGCTTAACCGACTAAGCCACTCAGGCGCCCCTATATGTTAACTTTAATAATATATTTTATTTAACCCAATATATCCAATATATTTTAATTACAACGTTGTCAATATAAAAATTACAAATAAGATACTTTACTTTTTCTTTCTTCATACTAAATTTCAAAATCTGGGGTCTATTTTACACTTACAGTACATCTTCATTCATTCTAACCATATTCCAAGAGCTCAATAGTTACATATGTTGAACAGTGCAATGACCTCTTTTATTTAAAAGCAATGAATTCTCTTTGGGGTGCCTGGATGGTTCAGTTGGTTAAGCATCTGACTTAGGCGCAGGTCATGATCTCCAGTTTGCCAGTTCAAGCCCCACCTCCAGCTCTGTGTTGACAGCTCAGAGCCTAGAGACTGAGGCCTGCTTTAGATTCTGTATCTCCCTCTCTCTCTGCCCCTCCTCAACTCATGCCCTGTCTCTCTCAAAAATAAACAAACATTGAAAAAAACTTTAAAACAATGAATCCTTCTTAGTTATGAAACACTTTCCATAAATTTTTTTTTAAATACTAAATATACTATAAGAAAGGCCTATATTATTATGTACCTGCAACTCTGGGGAATGAATTTCATGATTTAACTCTCTAGAGCTAACCTATTAAACTTTTAACATGTAAATTACTTGTTTGAGGTTGAGATCTTATAACCTTGTATACTGCCTTTCAAGAGTTCTCTCTTTTTTTGGGCTCTTCTTTTAATCATTATTTTACATCCAAGTTAGTAACATATGGCGTAATAATGATTTCAGGGATAGGATTTAGTGATTCATCTCTTACATATCAGTGCTCATCCCAACAAGTGTCCTCTTTAATGCTCCTTGCCCATTTAGCTCCTCTCCCTACCCAAAACCCTTCCAGCAACCCTGTTTGTTGTCTGTATTTAAGAGTCTTTTATGGTTTGTCCCTCTCCCTGTTTTTATATTATTTTTGATTCCCTTCCTTAATGTTCATCTGTTTTATATCATTCCATACATCAGTGAAGTCATATGGTATTTGTCTTTCTGACTTATTTTGCTTAGCATAATATACTCTAGTTCCATACACATTTTTGCAAATGGTTAAGATTTTATTCTTTTTGATTGCCAAATAATACTCCATTGTATATATACACCACATCTTCTTTATTCACTCATCTATCAATGGACATTTAAGATCTTTCCATACTTTAGCTAGTGTTGATAGTGCCACTATAAACTTTGGGGTGCATGTGCCCTTTCAAAACAGCACTCCTGTATCCTTTGGATAAATACCTAGTAGTGCAATTGCTGGGTCATAGGGTAGTTCTATTTTTAATTTTTTTGAGGAACCTCCATACTGTTTCCCAGAGTGGCTGCACCAGTTTCCATTCCCACCAACAGAGCAAATGAGTCCCTCTTTCTCCGCATGCTTGCCAACATCTGTTGTTGCCTGAGTTGTTAATGATAGCAGTTCTGATGGGTGTGAAGTGGTATCTCATTGTGGTTTTGATTTGTATTTCCCTGATGATGACTGATGCTGAGCATTTTTTCATGTGTCGGGTGGCCATCTGGATGTCTTCTTTGGAGAAGTGTCGATTCATGTCTTATGCCTATTTCTTTACTATATTATTTCTTTTGTGCGTGTTGAGTTTGTTAAGTTCTTTATAGATGTTGGATATTAACGCTTTATCTGACATGTTGTCTGCAAATATCATCTCACATTCCGCTGGCTGCCATTTAGTTTTGCTGATTGTTCCCTTTGCTGTGCAGAAGCTTTTTATTTTGGTGAGGTCCCAATAGTTCACTTTTGCTTTTGTTTCCCTTGCCTCCAGAGAGATGTTGAGTAAGAAGTTGCTGCAGCCGAGGTCAAAGAGGTTTTTTGTCTGCTTTCTCCTTGAAGATTTTGATGGCTTCCTGTCTTAAGTTTAGGTATTTCATTCATTTTGAATTTATTTTTGTGTATGCTGTAAGAGAGTGGTCCAGGTTCATTTTTCTGCATGTTGCTGTCCAGTTTTCTCAGCACCATTTGCTGAAAAGACTGTCTTTATTCCATTGGATATTCTTCCTGCTTTGTCAAAGATTAGTTGGCCATATGTTTGTGGGTCTGTTTCTGGGTTCTCCATTCTGTTCCATTGATCTAAGTGACTTTTTTTTTTGTGCCAGTACCATACTGTCTTGATGATTACAGCTTTGTAATACACCTTGAAGTCTGGGATTGTAATGCCTCCAGCTTTGGTTTTCTTTTTCAAGATTGCTTTGGCTATTTGGGGAATTTTCTGGTTCCATACAAATTTTAGGATTGCTTGTTCCAGCTCTGTGAAGAATGCTGGTGTTATTTATTCCCCTCCTTGTCACATTTTGGTAGATATTTTCCCAGGGCTTTTTCTATGGATATTATACACACACACACACACACACACACACTATGAAAAATATATACATGTCAATGTCTTATGCTTCTGTTTCTGCATGGTGCTTTCTTCCCCTAAGTGATTTCTCTGACTCTTTCCTTGTTAGTCAACACAGATAGCATTTTGCTCAATATTCATGTCTTCTTTTTTTTTTTTAATGTTTTATTTATTTCTAGGAGAGAGAGAGAGACAGCATGAGCAGGGGAGGGTCAGAGAGAGAGGGAGTCACAGACTGAAACAGGCTCCAGGCTCTGAGCTGGCAGTCAGCACAGAGCCCGACGCGGGGCCTGAACCCACGAACCGCAAGATCATGACCTAAGCGAAAGTCGGACGCTTAACTGACTAAGCCACCCAGGCGCCCCTCAATATTCATGTCTTCTAATACTATTGCCAAACTTTCTTTACCTGTTCCTTGACAACTTACAGCATTGTTATAAATATCAAAACACCAAGTAAAATTTGGTATATAAAAGGGCAATTTCCTTAAGAAATCATGTACAGATATAATTGCCAGTCAGTAAACTCATAATCTAATAGTTTTTGAGATCCTCTGTCTGCTATTCATAACTTATCTGTCTTCCTTGTCAAGAATTATATGTGTAACTTGGATACTTTCTGCTATTATTTATAATTTAGTCTAGTTAATCTGATAAAGGTTTAAAAACTAGGTATCCAGAATAAACAAGGCACCAAAATCAGCAAAGGAAGGATTTTTAACAAATAGTTCAGAAAATGATAAGCTCTTTGCAAATAAAAGAAGAATTTGTCTTTAGCATCAGCGCTAAATTGCAAAAAAAATCAAGATTTAATAATTGAATATTCATAAAAATATAAAAACAATGACCAAGAGAAAATATTCAATATTTATTTCATAGCTGAAAGAGAAAGGCTCTCGTGGAATTAAGAATTTGGCCTAATCCAAAGAGAGACTTGGTCTTTGTCTTTAGGACCTGGAAAGCCAGAGTGATTAAAATGTCTTCATCATTTATGGTGGGTCTCTCAGATGAAGTCTGATATATATGTTCATGAGGTGATGAAGGGTGGAGCCAGCTACACCCAATAGTATTAGTATGAGGGTTGGTCATGCCACACCAGGGACAGCCCAGCCAAAATGGCCAACTATTTGATTAGAGAGGGCTTTGGGCCACATGATGTCAGCCCAACCTCCTGGGAGCAAGTAGGGTTGGATATTGAGTTCAACCAAATAAGCAATGAATCAATTAATCATGCCTATGTAATGATGCCTGGATAAAATCTCTGGACACCGAAGCTTTCATAAAGAATTCCCCATGATTAGTTTCATTCATTGATGCCTGGAGGGTAACACATCCTGAGGAAGAAAGGAACTTCCTCTGAAACCCTCCTAAACTCAGTCGTATATGCCTTTTCGATGGGCTAGTTCTAATTTGTATTGTTTCTCTGCAATAAATGTGCCCATGAGAACAGCAGCTTTTAGTGACATCTCTGAGTCTTTCAGGCAGGCATCACTGAATCTGAAAGTGATTTGGGGAAAGATCTGAACTTGCAGTTGGTGTTAGACTTGACAGTTGGAAGACTATGTCTCTAACCTCACAGGTTGGCTAACTCCAGGGAGTTTTCCAAACTTAAACACAATAAAAGATGGATGAAAAGAATATGGTTAATTAAAAGATTAATATCCTTGACTAAGTAAAAACTTAAAAAAATCTTTATGTCCAAAATTACCAAATGAAATTAAAAAGAAAAAGTATGCTAGTAATAGCACATAAAACCAAGATAACAGATACAAGGAACAGAGAAAAGTCAGCAGGAAAAACACTAACTGCCCACAAAGTTACCAACGAAAAGACATTAATGTACAAAATAAAGGCAAAACACAGTGAACTAACTACAAAATGATAAGATAGAGTTTATACCACACATATTATTTACATCAATCTTAACTTACCTATTAAACAGATTTTCAAATTAATTTAAAAGGCAAGACCTAATTATATGCTGTACACAAGAGACACACATAAAATGATTCAGAAAGACTTAAAATCAAATAGATGGGCAAAGGTATACAAAGCAAATTGGAATAATACAGCAGAATTTGGATTCAAATCAAAGTAGATTTCAAGCAACAAAAAAATTAACTAGACAGAGAAGGATATTTTTAATGCTAAAAGCAACAAATCAAGATGAAGATAATATAATTAATTATTTCTATGCACCAAATACCATAGCAATTACTTTTATAAAGTAGAAATGACACAACATGCACCAAAGTATATATAGAAACAGGCTAACAATAAAGGAAATTAATATACTCTTACTGTAAGACAGGTAAACTAGCAAAAAATAAAGGGAAGGATATGTAAGTGCTAAAAGGAAACATAACCAACAATGTAAATCCTTATAAATACATACCAAATTTTATATTCTGCAAATAGATCTATTCCCTCCTTAAGTATATACGGAACATTCACAAAAATTTTTAAAAATCTGTATATTCCATACAGTAGAAATATGACACATATTCAACACATAATAAAACTAGAATTAATAACAAAATTAAAATGCAAAAAAACCCACTTTAACCAGGAAAATTAAATAACTCCTACATCAAAGGAGAAATTAAAACCAAAATCATAGAATATCTAAAAATTGATAACAATATACACAATTTATGGGATACGCTTGTAAGCAATAATAGAAACTGAAAGTCTTAATAATAATAAAAGTAAATTAGCTAAATTCCCAACTTAAAAATGCTACAAAAAAAAAAACAATAAGCAAACTGAAAGAAAGTATAGGGATGGAAATTAAAAAATAAAAGCAGTTGGAAAATAGAAAAGTGAAAGATCTAATTAATAAATCATCAAAATTCTGACTCTTCTAAAAAATAATGAAAATACCTAACAAAGAAAAATATACAAACTAAGAACTGAACAGGAGAAAATAATCAATGAAACAGAAAAAAATTACCGAACTCGTAAGAGACTACTTTGCAGACCTCTACATAAAAAAAATTTGAAAATGTAGTTGAAATGGATAATTTACTAGGAGAACGCACATTGCCAAAATTAAAATTTTGAGAGATTAAAAAGTTCAGAATACAAAGTCTCATAGAAGAAATAGAGCTGTTAAAAAAAGGTTCCAGGTCCACACTGTTTAATAGGGGGAATCTACTAAACTGTCAAACATAGTTCTAATGCTCTGAAATTTATTCTTAAGAATAGAAAATGAAAACAAAAACTTCCAAACTGTGTTTATGAAGTTTGGAATATCATAAGATATTGTCAAGATGTCAGTTCTTCCCAACTTGATGTATAGATTCAACTCAATACCAATCAAAATCTCAGCTAGCAAGTTACCTTGTGGATATCAGCAAACTGATTCTTTTTTTTTTTTAATTTTTTAATGTTTTTTATTTATTTCTAGGAGAGAGAAAGACAGCGTGAGCAGGGGAGGGTCAGAGAGAGAGGGAGTCACAGACTGAAACAGGCTCCAGGCTCTGAGCTGGCAGTCAGCACAGAGCCCGACGCGGGGCTCAAACCCACGAACTGCGAGATCATGATCTAAGCGAAAGTCGGACGCTTAACCGACTAAGCCACCCAGGCGCCCCTCAGCAAACTGATTCTAAAGGTTTTTTGGAGAAGCAAAAGACACAGAATAGCTAACACAACATTGAAAGAGAAGAACAAAGTTGGAGAACTGACGCTACTCAACTGCAAGACTCACCATAATGCAACAGTAATTAAGGCAAGTAATTGTGAAAGAATAGATCAATAGATCAATGAAATGAGAAGAAAGCCTAGAAAAAGACCCACAACTTACAGTCAATCTTTGACAAAGGAACAAAGGTAGTACAATAAAAAAAAATAGTCTTTTCAATAAATGGTGTTGGAACAGCTGGACACACATGTGAAAAAAAATTATTCTAAACAGATCTTATACCCTTCACCAAAATTAACTCAAAATAAATCAAAGACCAAAATATGAAACAAAAATGATAAAACTCCTAGAAGATAACATAAGAGAAAACCTAGATGATCTTTAGTATGGCGACAGCTTTTTAGATAGTATCATCAAAGGCATGATCCATGAAACAAATGGTTGATAAGCCAGACTCCATTTAAATTAGAAGCTTTTGCTCTGTGAAAGACAATATCAAGAGAAAGAGAATACAAACCACATACTAGGAGAAAATACTTGTAAAAGACATTTCTAATAATGGACACACATCTACCCAAAATATATAAAGAACTCTTAAAATTCAACAATAAGAAAATAAACAACCTGGTTAAAAACTGGGCCAAAGACCTTAATAGACATGTCACCAAATAAGATATACAGAAAACATATGGAAAGATGTTCAACAGCATATGTCATTAAGAAATTGAAAACTAAGGCAATGTTATGAGATATAACCACACATATATTAGAATGGGCAAAATTCTAACAGAACAGAACACTAGAACACTAACACCACCAAATGCTGATGAAAATGTGGAGCAATAGCTACTCTCATTCACTGTTGGTGAGAATGCAAAATGATACAGCCACTTTGGAAGATAGTCTGGCAGTTTCTTACAAAACTAAACATACATAGTAGGTAATCCAGCAACCATGCTCCTTGATATTTATCCAAAGGCATTGAAAACTATGTCCACACATCTTATGCATAGATGTTTACAGCAGCTTTATTCATAATTGCCAAAACATGGAGGCAACCAAGAATACTTCAAATAGGTGAATGGATAAACTGTGGTACATCCAGAAAATGAAATACTATTCAGTGCTAAAAAGAAATGAACTATAAGCCCTGAAAAGACATGGAGGAACCTGAAATGCATATTAACAAGTGAAAGAAACCAATCTGAAAAGATTATATACCACATGATTCCAACTGTAGGACAGTCTAAAAAAGGCAAAACGATGGAGACAATAGGTTGTCTCTATTGGGTTGTCCCAGCCCTCCAAGGATTGGAGGTGAGGGAGAAGGATAAATAGTTTGTGCACATAGGTTTTCAAGGGCAGTGAAAATACTCTGTAACAGTGAATATATGTGATTATACATTTATCCAAAATCACAGAATGTGTAACACCAAGAGTGAGTCCAAATGCTGTAATAAAAACTCTGGTCTTCTATGATGTACCTGTGTAGGTTCATCAGTTGTAACAAATATATCACTCTCGTTGGGGATGTTGATAATGGAGGAGGCTATGCATGTGTGTGTGGGGGGGGAAGAATTATATGGGAAATCTCTGTACCTTCTCCTTAATTTTGCTATGAACCTTAAACTTCTTTAAATCTTATAAAAAGAAAATAAATGTTAAAAAAAATTTAAAGATTAAGAAAAAAATCTCATTGGGGTGCCTGGCTGGCTCATTTGGTTAAGCATCCAACTTTGGCTCAGGTCATGGTCTCATGGTTTGTGAGTTTGAGCCCCACACCAGGCCATGTGCAGAGTGCTCGCAGCCTGGAGCCTGCTTCAGATTCTGTGTCTCCCTCTCTCTCTGTCACTCCCCACTTGCACTCTGTCTCTCAAAAATGAGTAATAATGTTAAAAAAATTAATACACAAAGGAAAATATCTCATTTTTAATATGGTTATCTCCATCAATGCTCAAAAAGCCTTGGCAAAATTGAAAACCCAATACTAATATTTAAAAAAAAAAAAAAGGAATTGATTATTCACATTACACACACACACACACACAACACACACACACACACACAACACACACACACACACACACACACACACACACACACACCCCTAAGTCATAAAGCCAGTATTTTCCTTATTGGGAAACAAAAAAACCCCAGGAATTTTCATTAAGGTCAGGACCAAGGAAATACACCACTATCTTTACTACTATTTAACAATGTACTAAATTAGAGACAAAAACTTGAAAAGGATAAATACAACACTTTATATTTGTAACAGTATATTAATATAAATAGAACACACAGGAGAATCAATGTTAAAATCTGAAACAATTAAATCATTTAGTAAGGTAGCAGTTATTTAAATAAATTTACCAAAGTTAATAACCCTCATATATACACATACAAAACAGATGACATAATGGTAGAGAAAATCTCATTCATAATTGTATCAAAGGAATAAACATAAGAAAACATGTAAACCTAAATAAGGAAAAATATAAACTATTCTTGAAAGCCAAAAAAGTAGACTTGATTCAATGAAAAGACATTCCTTATACTTGGATAGGCTATCTCAACATCATCAAGATGTCAGTTCTGTCTAAATTCATTTAATTCACAATCCCAATAAAAATGCCAAGAAGTATTTTTATGGAGCTAAAGTGATACTAAAGTTCAAAGGAAAAAAATAGTACAATTTTTTTATACAGAATATATACTGCTTTGATCATCACAAAAAATTTGCATGAGCTATTTATAAAGCAGAAATAATTTGATGTCTTATATGCAGGTTAACCTCACTACCAATGAATAATCACAGCTGTATACTATTTTGTAGATGGTGAGGTTTTCTTTGCCTTCTGGGGTCCCAAGTCTCTTTCTTGGATCAGGAGCAAATCTACTTTGAAATTACTGATTAGAAAGGAGGTCTGTATTGAAGGACAGCAGCATCTTCAGCAGCTAAAAATATACAATGTTGTAATAAACAAATAAAGAGCATCTACCCTATATTGTAAACATACCACAGAAGAGTAATTCTTTTAATTTTAGATTTTTTAACCTTCTTACTGAATTCTCTATATAGTGAGAGAAGAAAATTTTATTAAACTTAAAATATGTAATTTTCAAATAAAATTGACATATTGATTTAAGCAGAAAAAAAGGTCAAGTAACCCATTATTAGCCAACTAACAGTTCCAAATTGCTCCCAATGGAAAAATGGGCAGAGGACCAGAATAGACTTTTCTCCCCAAAGATGACATACAAATGACCAACAGATACAGGCTTATCATCACTAATCCTCAGGAAAATACAAATCAAACCACAATGAGATATCACCTCACACTTGTTAGAATGGCTACTTCCAAAAAGACAAAAGATAATAAGTGTTGGCAAACGATGTGGAGAAAAAGAACCTTTTTGCACTGTTGGAAGGAATGTAAATTGGTACAACCACTATGGCAAACAATATGGAAGTTATTCAAAAAATTAAAAATAGAACCACCATATGATCCAGCAATCCCACATCTGGGTATATATCCAAAGGAAATGAAATTAGGATCTTGAAAAGATATACATGCTCTCATGTTCATTACAGCATTATTCACAATAGTCAAGATATGGAAACAACTTAAGTATCTATCTATAGGTGAATGGATAAAGAAGATATAGTATATATGTAATGAAATATGATTCAGTCATAAGAAAGAAGGAAACCCTGTGGTCTATGAGTGACAACATGGATAAAACTAAGTGAAATAAGTCAAGAAAGACAAATACTTATGACGTCACTTATATATGGAACCAAAGGAAAAATAAAACGAACTCAAAGAAACAGAGAGTAAGTAGAATGGTGGTTTTCAGAGGCTGGAGAGTGGGGTAAATGGGGAGATGTCAGTCAAAGAGTATAAACCTCCAGTTACTAAGACAAATAAGTTCTGGGGAGATAGATAATATGGTGACTACAGTTAATAATACTATACTATTTACTTGAAAGGTACTAAGAAAATAGATCTTTAACATGCTTACCATTCACAAAAAATGGTAACTATGTGAGGTGACAGAAGTATTAACCAACACCACTGTGAATCATTTCGTAATACAAGTGTAACAAATCATGTTGTACATCTTAAACTCACAAGATAATTACATGTCAGCTATGTCTCAATAAAGCTGAGGGGGAAAAAAGAGCCAAATAGCTTCATTACATTCTCTTACTCCATGAACATACTTGACCTAAAAATACCTCACCATTTTCATGACATTTGCCTTGAGCATTTCTTGTCTGAACTGGCTATTAAAGATTTCCCATATACAAAGTAAAAATTTAATGTCCAGTTTAGAATGAAATGATAGTATGTCGAGGCGAGAAGAAAATTTCAGAATACACCTGCTACTAAGTTTCACAACAATAATTTTAGTAAGCAACATATATATTCCCTCACTAAATATTAGCATTAAATGTTCTACAGATGTCTAAAATTTTAAAGAAGTCTTTAACGTGGCATTTTCTGAGAACTTTTCCAGTGAAATACCCATCGTATGGCCTTTTTGAAAGTCTTCAAAATTATATAGATTATATACACAACAATGTATCTAAAGATAAAATATTAAAATACCTGGCAACTTGCAGGCTCAGGTCAAAAGAGATTAATAAAATTATCATGGAATAATATGCAAAAATGCTTTGTAAACTGGGAATAACTATAGAAGACAGACCATTATTAAAATCAGCAAAAGAAAATAACAGAGCAACACAAATACTTGTGCTATCATTTATAAGAACATGATATTTCACATTTTTAATGTTTATGATAATTCAATTTATTTAAAAAGTACAATTAAATTGAAAAAATATCATATAATTTTGCCTTCTATAAGCTGAAGTAAATTCAACCCAGTTCTGAATTAGTAAAATGTATATTTTAAAGGGCCACTTTTCTAGTAGCTAAAGTGAAATGAGAAATGTTAAAGTCAATGAGTCATCTATATATTTATTTGACCAATACAAATTTACTGAACACAAACAATGTAAAAGTCCTTGTTCTCAGTGCTGGAGATACAAGAGGGTACAAAACAGATAAAATCCTTGCCCTGGTACACCTTATTTTCTAGTAGGGACAGACAGATAATGAAAAAGACAATTAAGTGAATTATAAATGGCAACAGTGCAGTGTGCCTGGGTGGCTCAGTGGGTTAGGCGCCCAGCTTCAGCTCAGGTCATGATCTCACAGTTCATGAGTTCAAGCCCCATGTTGGGCTCTGTGCTGACAGCTCAGCCTGCTTCAGATTCTGGGTCTCCCTCTTTCTCTGTCCCTCCCTGACTCATGCTCTGTCTCTGTCTCTTTCAAAAAAAAAATGGTAACAGTACTAAAGTAGAAAAATAAAACAAGCAAAGGGGACAAAGACCTATATGTCTGGGCGAAGTACAATTAACCAGCTGAAAGCTGAAGAAAGGGAGGGAGTATATAGCTATTTCAGGGATGAGCATTTCAAACAGAAGGAATTAGTAAACATTAAGGCCTTGAAGGGAGAGGTGCCAGCTGAGGCTGAGAAACAATGAAGGTAAAAATGAATAGAACAGAAAAAGCAAGGAAAACAGGAAGTGAAACTCAGGAAGGTAACAAACAACAGACCATACTCTGAAGGGCTGTAGAGGCCATTAGAATGATTTATGGCCTTTACTCTGAATGGGGAAGACACTGGAGCAGAAGAGTGATAGTTCTGATTCAGACTTTAGAAGGATCATTCAGTCTAGATGCTATGCTAAAAAATAAACTACCGTGGGGACAGTGGAAGTAGTGTGACTAGTTATGAAGCTATTGGAATAATTGAGGTGAGAGACGGTGATGGCCTAGTCTATGGAAGTAGCAGTGGAGGCAGCAAGAACAAAGATTCTCTGGATGCCTGAGTGGCTCAGTTGGTTAAGTGTCTGACTTCCCCTCAGGTCATGATCTCACAGTCTTTGAATCTGAGCCCTATGTCAGGCTCTGCACTGACAGCTTGGAACCTGGTGCCTGCTTCGGATTCTGTGTCTCCCTCTCTGTCTGCCCCTCTCCTGCTTGCACTCTGTCTTTCTCTCTTAAAAATAAACATTAAAAAAAAAAAAAAAAGAACAAAGATGTTACTTATGTTTTGAAAGCAGAGGCCCCAAAACCCACTGATGGAGTTACTGTGAGAGGTAAGAGGCAGAGCGGAGTTAGAACTACTTAAAATTTCTTAAGAGTGAACAAAAGCAGATTTTAGAGGGAAGCTGAAACTTGGAAGGAATGATACTGGAGTAGTTCACTGCTTTGGAGGTTTTGGCCTAAGCGTGGGCCATGCTTGTGGCAAGACATAGGTGAATCCCTGAGAAATAGCTTATAGTCTTTTTGGCCTGACAACCAGAGGGAAGAGCCCAGGGCAAACACAGCCACTGGAAGTAAAGGGGAAGTCTTGGAATAGAGAGAACCAGAGATGGGGAGGCGGCGCCCTAATTCTGTGTAAATTCTAAGTCTCTGGCTGTCTGCTACACCATGCTTGTTCAGGACCTACTTAAAGCAGATTGAAGAAAAGGTGAAAATAGACAGGCATTTCGGCTGCTGCAGACCAGAGGTGAGAAAAAACTTTAATTTGTGCCTATCCAAGTTAATTGCCTGCTAAAACAAAGATAGCAACATTCTTCAGAGGAATGTAATGGAAGGCAGAGAATTCACAACAAAAATTCCCATGTCTAAGATACAATCAAATATCATTCAGTATCCAAACAACCAGGAAAATGTGACCTATTGTCAAAGGAAAAAGACAATCAACAGCAAAGCCTATATCCATGTTGTCAGTTCAGATGGAAGGATGAACTCCAAAGGGCATATCAACCCTACGCATGACCAGACTGGCCAAGGAACAGGTAGGCCTTGCTCAAGAGATAGGAATGCTTATCATTCAAAGGAACCTGTGGAACAAATACTTAACCAGCACTATCCTAACGGATTCTCTAACATAAAGCAAAAAAAAAAAAAAAAAAAAACAAACTTTTTTTCTTCAGATTCCAAGTCTCTTGAGTTAGAAAACATCTCTGGGGACTAAAGAAAGCAGCACCAGAACCCCTGCCAGCATGATCTCATGGGCCTCCTACTAAAGGCATCCACCATCTCAGGAAACCTCTGACCCAAATTTTGCTTTTAAAAACCTTCACTAGCTAGCCATCCAGGAGTTCAGGGCTTTCTGAGCATTAGCTCCTTATTTTCCTGGGCCCACACCAATAAATAAGCTATCTTTCTTCACAGCAAAAGCTCAGTGTCAGTTTTTATTGGCTTGCTGCACCTCAGTGGATGAAGTCTCATTTGTTTTGGTTACAAGTGATCAATCTTGAGGTGAATCAGATGCTGAAACTAGCAGTAACTCCAGAATGGCTATTATAATTATGCCTAATGAGGTACATTAAAGTATAAGATTTTTTAAAAATTTTTAAATATTTTTTAAATTTATTTTTGAGAGAGAGAGAGAATGTGAGCATGGGAGGGGCAGAAAGAGAGGAACACACAGAATCTGAAGCAGGCTCCAGGCTCAAAGCTGTCAGCACAGAGCCCGATGTGGGGCTCAAACTCACAAATGGTGAGATTACAACCTGAGCCAAAGTTGGATGCTTAATCAGTTGAGCCACCCAGGTGCCCCTAAGAAATTATCAAAAAAAATTTTTTAATGTTTATTTATTTTTGAGACAAAGACAAAGGGAGACACAGAATCCAAGGCAGTCTCCAGGCTCTGAGTTGTCATCACAGAGCCTGATGTGGGGCTTGAACACACAAACTGTGAGATCATGACCTGAGCCAAAGTGTGATGTGTAACCGACTGAACCACCCAGGCAACCCCCCTCCAAGAAATTTTTTAAAAACAGAAAATTTCAGCAGAGAAAAAGAAAATACAAAAAAGAACAATACTTTTACAACTCAAAACAGAACAGAAATTTTAAAATTCATTGCATGAAAATGATAAGATTAGTGAATGTGAAGATTGGTCAAAGTGACCAACAAGAATTTTACAAACTAAAAACCCAGAAAATGAACACATTATTAACAAGGAAGGGGAGTGAGCATTAAGTTAACAAATGCTTGGCCATTCTACCCTAAGTAAACTCTGATTGACTAACCTGAGTTGACTTAGGAGCCTGTTCTGAGGAGGTGGCCGACCACTGAGGCGACTAGCTAAGGCTGAAGCAAACTAGGGAGCAATCTTGAAGTTGTGTAGTAGGGACTAAAAGTGAATGAAAGTAACCTCTGTGACAACACATCCCCAATGTTCCCCAGTGTGTCATAATTATCTCGCTATTTTATGAAAGTGTGTCCCCAAAAAGAGTCATGAGTACTGAATGCGCAGACTTAGAAAGAACACTTCTCTTTGCCCCTCTATTCAATCAGCATATTCCATTCAACTTACATACCCCAAGACATCTTGACCCCTTGTCTTTATTTATTTATTTGTTTATTTTGACCCCAACCCTTCAGGAAGGTGGATTCGAGAAATTTTCTCCTACCTTCTTACCTGGCATCATGCAATAAAACCCCTTTTCTCTGCCACAAAAATGATGTCAGTGTTTGGCTGACTGCACGTTAGGCAAAGGAGTTGTCCAGTAAGCAAGAGAGGATGAAGAGATGGAGAAGCAACAGTAAAAGGAGAAGAAACATTCAGGGACCTTTAGAGAGGTAGCAGAAGTTCTAATAGAGACAGATAGGGATTCTGAGGTATCTGCCTACAAAAGCATATCTTGGGATAAAGTTGCCCTAGGCTTTAATCTTATAATTTCAGCTTGTTTAATAATGAAAGCTCTTTAGATATCTTTCTGCCCATTTGTAGTTCTATTTTCTGAGGCAGGTCTTTTTTTTTTTTTTTTTTTTTTTTTAGTAAAGTATAATCCTGGTTTTGTTTTTATTTTTTTAATGTTTTAATTATTTATTTTTTTAACGAGAGAGAGAGAGAGAGAGAGAAATAAGCAAGGGGCAGAGGGAGAAGGAGAGAGGGAAAAGGAGAGAGGGAGAGGGAGAAGGAAGGGTGGGAGAGAGAGAGAAAGAGAGAGAGAGATGGAGAAAGAGAAGCTGTGCTCACCTGAAGTGGGGCTCAAGCTCACGAACTGTGAGATCATGACCTGAGCCAGTCAGATAGATACTTAACTGACTAAGCCACCCAGAAGCCCCCTCTGAGGCATTTCTTTTACAGAACAGGACCTGGAAGAAAAACCCTGGGCCTCCTTAGATAACCCATTTCTCCAGTCTATTTTGCAGTTACTACATACAATCAGGAAGCCAAAAGTCACAGTATGAAACAAACGCCAGTGATCAATTTACAACCAATTTGCTTCTGAGAAGACCATACCAGTCAGAGCAACCATGGACCCCAGCCCTGATCTTTCACCCATTTTGTCCCCTGTTTAATGTTAAAAAGTATGCCTGGGAGTAGAGACTTAACATGTAAATAAAACATCTGATGTATGAAGAAGCATGCTGTCAACCGTGCCTCCGTGCCCAGTTTCCTATGTTTTCCCACCCTTGTATGCATGCTTACCTGCTTTAGCCCCTTCAAAAACATTCCCCTGCCATTGCTCAGGGAGCAGCCTGGTATCCCTCTAACTAAGGCTGCCTCCCCATGCTCAGGCATGAGCTTGCAATAAATGCTATCCACACCATCTCTGGCCTCATTTCTACATGAGAGTCAAAGAACTCTGAGGTCTAACATATTATATAAAACAGAAAACAGAACAAGGCAGATTTGATGAAATTATAGCAAAACTAGCTCCCCAAATTTAGAGACATAAATCTGCAGACTGAGTAAGATCCATGAAACTCAAACATGAAAGATACTAGGAAAATCATTCCTATTCACATCATATTCAAACAACTGAAAATCATAGATAAAAAAGAAAATACTGAAAACTACCAGAGAAAAATAACACATTATATATAGGAAAACAATAATTTCAATGACTATGAACTTTTCATCAGAAAAAAATGAAAGCCAAAAGACAGGGCTATAGTGTTGGATATATAACACTATATCCAACAACTATATCTAAAAGAAGGTAGAGTACACATTCTTTGCAAGTACATGTGGTACATTCATCAAGACAGAACATAACCTGGGCTGAAAACGAGTCTTTTTTATTTTTTTTTAATGTTTTTATTTATTTCTGAAAGAGAAAGAGAGATAACATGAGCAGGGGAGGGTCAGAGAGAGAGGGAGACACAGAATCTGCAATAGTCTCCAGTCTCTGAACTGGCTGTCAGCACAGAGCCCGACGCGGGGCTCGAACCCACGAAGTGTGAGATCATGACCTGAGCCAAAATCAGACACTTAACTGACTGAGCCACCCAGGTGCCCCTGAAAACAAGTCTTAAAAGTTTTTTTTTTTTTTTTAAACTGAAATCATATGGAGTGTATATGCCAACTTCCTTGTCCAAAATATATGGAGTAATAGACACTGACTGCATTTAACCTCCTGTCTAGAAATAACAATGAAAGAAAGAAAAGAAGGTGGCAGGGAAGGCAGGGGGCGGGGATGGAGAGAGAGAAAGAAAAAGAACTTTCAAAACACTGGAAAAAGGGCAAAGAAGAAAGATCCCTGTGAGACAGGAGAGAAAGGAGGAGAGTCCTAAGACTGCTACAGTTGCCTTGAGTTTCCAAAGGTGGTGCCCAAGAATGCTACAGTTGTTTTAAGTTTCAGGGGTATTGCAGGGAAAGAAAACCCTAGTGGACTCTTAGTGGAAAGAAAGCCTAGTGAGTTGAGGAGATGGAGCTGCCAGCCCTGGGAGACAATGACACCTACAGTTTAGGACAGAGTAGCAGAAGACAGAGCTGCACAGAGAACTCAGTGACCTACAGAGGGTCCCCACTGAAATACTGATTGGCAAACATATTTGAGAAACTACCTGGGGAAGTAGAGCCTGGGGAAAAAACCATCTGATGTTTAGTGCTAAAACAATACCCAGTATATGAAACACACTTGATAAAAATTGTTAAATGTTGAATGAATTCAAATATCTATGAGTTTTTTCTAAAACCAAATTATGCAATAAATGTAAATACCATAACAATCTCTTGCAAAGTAAAGATATAAAAGAAAATAAAATTTAAGAAAAAGAAGATAGGCTTGGGCAAAATATGTAATACTCAAAGCTACATTATGAAATACATTTACCTCTTTTATGTTTTTTAGAGATATCTTCCTAGTAAGTAATTTTAATTCATATTGTACTTACTTTCAATGAATATTATTGAACAAAGTTACCCAACTTTAAAAGGCAGAAACATTGTGGAACCTGGGTGGCTCAGTTAAGTGTCCAATTTCCGCTAAGCTTCTGACTTTGGTTCAGGTCATGATCTCACAGTTCGTGGGTTCAAGTCCCGTATCAAGCCCTCTGCTGTGAGCACAGAGTCTTCTTTGGATGCTCTGTCCCCTCCCCCCAACTTGCTCCGCCCCTCCTCCTGCTCACATGGATGTGCACACTCTCTCTCACTCTCAAAAAAAATTAAAGTAGAAATATCTAACAATTGTATCCATTTTTACAAAAATTATGTCATCTAATCAACAATGATTTGCTAAGTCTTATTTACTTTTCAAAGTCTTTGATGAACATTTTCAGCATTCTTTTAGAATGACAACAATAAACAAGTCATCTTTTAAAAACAATTCTAAAAACCCCAAGGCCTTGTCAAATTTTCAGAATCACTATGCAAAACTGAGAATTGATGACCATTTCAAGTATTACTTAAGAGAGTTACAACAGAAGGAGTTAATTACCTCACATAGAATAACTTTGAGCCAATAAAAAGTATACTTTTTTTTTGGAGCTTTTACTGTCACATGAAGAATTATGAGGGACTTATAGGGTTTCACATATTCCTTTCAGAATGTACTTTACAAACCACTACTTACAAAGTGTTTAATTTAAAAAGTATTAACATTAAATTCAAATTCTATAATTTTTTTTTTTTTTAAGTTTCTTATTTTGAGAGAGCATGTGCCAATGGGGTAGGGGCAGAGAGAGAGGGAGAGAGGAAATTCCAAGCAGGCTCTGCACCCAGAGCGAGCCCTGCTCAATCCATGATTCTGGGATCATGGCCTAAGCCAAAATCAAGAGTTGGTTGTTCAGCTGACTGAACCACCCAGGTGCCCATCAAATTACCTAATTTTAATTCAGAATTATCTTTTATGAGCATATGTAACATATGAGCACACTAACCAAAACAATTTCTGACATTAGACATGTCTATGGTTTTTCATCCAGATAATATCTGATTAAAGTTTCTTTAGATGAATGGAATAAATGAAACATATTAAACAGAAGTAGATAAAACTAGCCTGAAAGATTCTGCATGGTATAAAGTTCTCATCAAAGTCTGATTAATCTTTTCTAAATCGGAATTTGCTACAGGTGAAAGTTAGGTGTATTTTACTTGGTTAAAGAGTAGACGTTTAGCTGTCAGGAGGTCAGTTTTCCTCTCTGATTTAGGAATGGGGGATGGAGAGGGAGGAAACACAAAGAGGGACATCCCAAGCTTTTTCTCCTCTCCTCCCATTTGCTTTTATCACACTCTTACATCTATTCTTATGTAAATCTATTCAGTTATAAATTCTAAATTAAACGGTAGTTCTATAAGAAAAGTCAACCTCACTGGTTTACAGTATTTCTGAATTGTATTACATATAAACATGAGCAACTGAGATGAGCTGCAACTGTGGGTACAGACAATATGTATCCCCACTCATTTACACTACCCAAGAGTAAAGTACTCAATCCACTTGAGTACTGTGATAACCAAACTATTGCCCCCATATTCACAAAGGATAAAATGGTAATTATCCATGTGTAACTAAGGACATTGCTTCAGTATTTCCAATTCTAAGGATATGGAAATGGTAACCATAGAATGTTCAAATACATCCTCCAACAATGTCCAACAATGAGCAAAACAGTGCTTATTAAAAATATTGGAGAAATTATTATGTAACAACATAACCAGCATTTCCTGGAAGAAAAAGAAATACAAGCCTACTTTCAATCCCCAGTTTAGGATTTAACTACAATGGTATATAAATGCACATTTATACACACTACTAACGACATTCATTCATCCAACTGCTAATAAACAAGGCTCCTAACACTATGGTATTGTGCTTGTTTCAGAAATATAAAGTTGACAGACCTTTCCTAGAGGGGTTTATCACCTAAGAGAAGAAATCATACATGCAAATGCTCCTAATGAAACATTTATAATGGCTATGACTACAAGCTATAGTATATACAAAATTTTAGAAAATCAAATCCAATAACCTATAAAAGGAAGTACATTGCAAAAATATAAATAAGATTGGTTTAACATTTGAAACTGACCAACCAAATACAGCATATCAATGAAATTCATCATACCATCTCAATAGATGCAGAAAAAGCATCTGACAAAATTAAACATTCATTCCTGATAAAAACTCAGAGGAAACTAAGAATAGGAGATTCATTCTTCAACGTGAAAAGGGCATGTATGAAAAATCTTGTGAACATCTTGTGTAATGGTGAAAGACTGAATGCTCGTCTCCCGAAGATCAGGAATAATCAAAGGATATCCACTCTTAACCACTTCTATTGAAAACTGTGTCTGGAGGTTCTAGCTAGGGCAATGGGGTTATAAGGCAACAATAAGAAATAAAAGGTCTTCATATTTAAAGGAAAAATGAAAACCTTCTTCATTTATAGACAACATGGCTGTCTATGTAGAAAATAACAAAGAATTTTACAAAAACAAGTAATCTCTGAGTTGAACAAATTGCAGGATACAAATTTATATTCAAAAAAAGACCTATATTTCTGTATACTATCAATGAACAACTAGAAATTGAAATTTAACCCCCCAAATCTTAATATTTACAATGGCACCACAAAACATAAAATGCTTAGGAATAAATCTAACAAAACATGTTAGATTTTTATGTTGAAAACTATAAAACTCTGATGAAAGAAATTAAAGAAAAACTGGAGATGGAGAGCTATACCATGCTGATAGATGGAAGAATCCATTTTCTCCAATGCTAATCTATAAAGTCCACATAACCATAATAAAAATCCCCGTTGGATGCTTGTTATCTTTTTGGCAGAATCACAAATAGCTTCTAAAATTTATATATAAAGGGAAAAGAACTAGAATATTCAAAGCATTCTGAAAAAGAACAAAGTTGAGGACTCAGTAACTGATTTCAAGACTTACTACTATAGAGCAATAGTAATTATGGCTGTGTGGCACTGGCAAAAGGATAGATATACATAAAGATCAATGGAACAGTATAGAGAAGTGAGAATAGACCTAGTCACACGAGGTCAACTGATATATTAGAAAGTTACATAGACAATTCAGTGGAGGAAATCTATCTTTTCAATAAATATCACTAGGACAATTAGATATCCATATAGGAAGAAAAGAATCCCAACCCATACTTAACACCATATACAAAATTTAACTAAAAATGGGCCAGATCTAAATATAAATTCTAAACTATGAAAATTCTGGAAGAAAACATAGAAGTAAATCTTTGTGTTTTCTGCTTGGGCAAAAACTTCTTAGATATGACACTAAAACCATAATACATAAAGAAAAGAAGTGATATATTAGACTTCAACACATTAGGAACTTCTACTCTACAAAAGAGACTGTAAAGAGAATGTAAACGTGCCACAAAACGTGAAAAATATTTACAAATCATGTATCTAATTAACAACTTTTATCCAAAACATACAAAACTCTCAAAACTCAGCAAATAAAGACTAATTCAATTTTAAAAAATGGGGAAAAATGATCTGCAATGGCAAATAAGCACATGAAGAGATGTTCAACAACATTCATCATGAAGGATATTCAGATTAAAGCCACAATGAGACACCTTTACACACCCCTTCGAATGATCAAAGTGTAAAAAAAAGAAAAAAAGAAAACTAATAATATCAAGTACTGACAAGGACATGAAACAACTGAATTTCTCATACATTACCTTTAGGAATGCAAAATGGTCCAGCCACTTTGGAAAACAGTTCACAGTTTCTCATAAAGTTAAACATAAAATTATGATATTGCCCAGCAATCCAAGTCCTAGGTATTTCCCAAGTGTAACAAAAACTTATATCCATACAAAATCCTTTTTGACAATTATTTAATTCATAATTGTTCAAACCTAGAAAAAATCTAAATACTCTTCAATTAAGTAACCCTCACAATGGAGTAATAAAAAGTAATAAAAAGGAGGTAAGTTACCAATATAAGCAACAACATAGATAAATCTCAAAAGCAGGCAAGGTCAAAGAAGCCAGACTCAAAACCTGCTTATTATATGATCCCATTTGAATGACATATTAGAAAAGTCAAAACTATAGGGACAAAAAATAAATCAGTGGTTTCCAGGAGCTGGAAGTTCACCAGGAGCCAGGGGGTTCACCATTAAGTAGATGGGAAAATTGTGAGTGAAGATAAAATTGTTCCACATCTTGATTCTAGGTGTTATTATGCAACTGTCTGCATATGTCAAAACTCAAAGAACTTAAAAATTGTGTATTTTACTATATATATATATATACACACACACATCATTAATTTCTTTAAAAAAATCATTGTTTAGAAAATAAACAGGCAAGGCATAGGCATAAAGAGAAAATATAAAGTATATATTTGACTTCCATTCAAAATATTCAAATAACTCTCCAAGTCAATAATATAAATAATTCCTTTAAAATAGTGGGCAACAGATAGGCAACAGATAGGAGCAGATACTTCACAAAATTATACAGATGACAAATGATTTCATGAAAAGATGCTTAACTTCATGAGTCATCACCAGAATGCACATTAAAGTCAAATGAAGTACAATACATTGAACAGAATGGTTAAAATTAAATAGAAAAACCAACATCAAGTGATGTCAAGGATATAGAACAAAAGACAAAATGGGATAGCCACTTTGGAAAAATTTGGCAGTTTCTTATAAAGCTAACGCTACACTTACTACTTACATAACCAATAAATCCCATTCCTAACTACTAATCAAGAGAAATGAAAATATGTTTACATAGACTTATACTTAAATGTTCATACAATTTATAATCAGAAAAATCATAAGCTGGAAACAACCCACCTGTCCACCAACTGCTGAATGACAATAAACAAACTGGTCTAGCTATACAATGAAATACTACACAGCAATAAAAAGAACTGATGTTCATATAGCAATGAGAGCAAACCTGAAAAGCACTATGCCAAGTTCAAGAGCACAGACACAAAAGTCTACATACTGTATGGTTCCATTTACATGGCTTTCTGAAAATAGCAAAAGTATGTGACATAAATCAGATTAGCGGTTGCTAAGGTCAGAGATCAGGAGAAAAAAATGGACTTCAAAGAGTATAAGGGGCCTTTCTGGGGAGTAATGTAAATGTTCTTTATCAAAAATTTTTGGTGATACTTAACACAATTGTATACATTTGTCAAAATTCATGGAATTTCATATTAAATATTGGGGAATTTTATCATGTTTAAATTGCACCTTTACTACACTTCTATAGGTTTTCTTCATATCTATAGAACAATCAGAAAATAAAAACAAGCCAAAAAATGTTTTTAATTATCTTAAATCCCACTGCCCAGGGATATTAACCATTATTAGCATTTTGATATATAGCATCCAGAATATTTTTCAATGTAACTTTTGATTCAATTATATCTTTAACTTTTGGTCAAAACTAAAATAGGATTCAGATCTTTCACACTGTTTAGGAGTGTCCATTTTTTTTAGTTCCAAAATATATCATAAATATATTTATATTTCAGTAAATACACTATGTACATTAAAAAAGAAAAATAGCTCATGCTATGCTTCTCCTAGTTGTAACTGAACACCAAGAATTTTTTCTGCATAATATCTTTCTATTGCCATTAAATACTTCAACATCTGCAAAACTTGTTTGTATTACCATATAATTTAATTTAATTCTTAGGTCTTAAATTCTCTAGGGAATGTATTTTCTAGTTTTGCTAAATAAAATTCAAAGAAATCTTTTAAAAAATAGAACAAAATCCTAACTCTTATGGGATGACAAGACAAAAAATAACAGTTAACATTAAATAAACATTAATGAAAGAACTTTTGGGAAGAGAGGGGATTATTTGTTGATCTGTTACTATCAACTCTTTGTAAATTTAGGGGAAGATGCTGTACTCACACACAAAAAGGGCTACTCTATTTAAACAGTTTTTTTTTTTTTTTTATTATTATGAAAGAAAAAAGAAACCCCAGGGTCTAAAATGTAATGAGTGATCCTATTAGTTCCACCAGACTAAAATCATACAGTCTACGTATGTGGTCTTTTCAGCCACATCTGTCATGAACCATTTTTACATCACAAAATGCAAAATACTGAGCACTGATTTACTAGATGAGACCTGGGAAATAATTCATCATTTGATTTTTCCCCTAAAAAAAATTGGCTCATAGGAAGATAGGTGACAGTTCTTTGCAGAGTGTACTCATAACTTACACATTTTAGAATCAAATCTTAATATAATCTGAGCAACAAAGAAAAAACCATAATGAAATAGAGGATGAAATAAAATGGAAAAACAAAAGAAATCTCAATCATGACTTTCTTAAAATTAAAATATTTTTTTTGGCTAGGAAACATGAATTAATTATTAAAAAATGACATGTGTAAATGTATAAAAGTGCTCACCACATAGTAAATGCTCAATAAATGGCATTCTGATTAATTTTAAGTATTTCATGACACATTTTTATTAAGCATTTTATATACTGATCTGATATTCCTCATTTCAAAATCTTTTGGTTACACTAAAATGAAATTTTCATTTAATATAGAATGTATAGTACAGAAGAGTTTTGAATTCATTATTTCTTTGACTTATCTGAAATCTGCATTAGTCATTTTTTGGTAAATTTCTTTACACAGTGTTATTTTACTCTTATAAAAAAAAAGAAGACCTATAATTTCCCTTATAGGAAAAGGTTTGCTATCATTCTAATTTTTTTTAGTGGCTTAAATTAAGAAATATTAAAGGGTGATTAATAAAAAAGCCTCATTACATAATTCTGCTTTAGGTAAATTATTGACAATGATTCTAAAACCACTGAAAAAGAAACTGCACACTTGATATATAAACAAACATCCAAATCTTATACACTTGTCAGCCTTTCAATAATGAAGTCTGGGGAAAAATGCATTCACAGACACCCAAGTGAATTGGCAACTGTAAGTGACAGAAGCCCTTCTAAATCCTCTGTTTACACTGGGGATTAGTGGAGTAGATTCTGAGTTGCAAACTGAACAGTCCATGGTCAAGGGAACCTGCTCCCTGTCAGCCCGCAGGGCATAAGGACAAAGCATGGTCCTGGTAGGAAGTGACCCATAAACGTATTCCTACCCGGGATTTATACAAAGCCAGTCTGCCTCACAGAAACTCCATATGACCATTAACTGGCCTGCATGGCCTGCCAGGAGGCCTAATTACAGGTCTACAGAGCCCAATAACAAAAGCTGAAGGGCTTTAGCCTAGGGATGATCTGCTTTATACTGACTTGAGAGAGTCCATATAGAGGACCCCAAAGAAAGAGGTTTAGCTTTAAAATTCTCCCCAGAGATCCAGCATTGTACTCGAGTCTAGAAAGCCCACATGCAACATACTTCAGCTAGGCTTAAACATACCACCCTCTCAAAATTAACATTCAACTACTGTCTGCTTAACATCTGCTCAAACATGGCAAGTTGCTGTGATATTGTTAGACTCTAGCTGATAGCTTTCTTCTTACTAAATATTATTAAGGATAAATAATAGTCAAACATATAAATGTGTAACCAATGCTAAAACAAGTAACTTACACTTTTTAAATGCAATTTACTTAATGATTCTCTTTAGGAAGTACTACTTTATATCTTTTTGAATTAACACAAAACAAAAAATCATGTTCATTACAAGTTAAATTAACATTATCAATTTGATTTTACATAAAAGCTATTAAATTTTCTGTAGAATTTCTGAAATTTGCAGAAACCATATTTGATGAAAAAAGTTCAACCAATGCTCAAGTCAATTAAACTATTTAAAGTTTTATTCATTTGTTTCTGTTTATATACACTGGTAGGAGGAGAATGTTTGGCTCAATGCCTCTTCCTTAATTACATCATCACTGTGATGATGCTAAAAAAACCTACTCCTACTCTCTAATGATTATAGAACCCTCAGTTACACGTTAGGTGCTGTTCTAAACACTTTATTAATTTATTTAGTTCTCATAAAAACTCTAAAGGTACATATTATTCCCATTTCATAAATGAAAGAATTGAAGTTCATCAGGCTTTAACAAATCTCCCATGGATTTATGAGTAAATAATGGAGCTGGGAATGGCACCCAGGCCATCTGACTTGAGAACTTTACCACCATACTATACTATATTGCTTCTGATATCATTTGCTAACATTTACTGAACACTTACTATGTACCAGGTGCTGTTTGAAGTGTTCTACAAATGTTAACTAATTTAAACTCTATCACAACAAACCCATTAGTTATGTACTATTAATATCACCATTTTGTAAGTCAGAACACTAAAGGAGACTACAGGGGAAGTGATCAACCAAAAGTCACAAAGTTAGTTAGGAAGGCCAGTATGAATCTAGATGCAAACATACTATCGAGCAGAAGCCTACATGGGGAAAAAAGAGGTCTGAAAACTATTTTATGAAATAGAAATTAACTTTTTATCACTTACTCTGTTTTTTTTTTTTAGATCTGTCCAACATGAAAACTTTTCTCACAACATATCAGCCTATTTCTCAGAGCCAGAGATTAGTGGTCAGAAACTTATAGAGCAAAACCTCTGTTGGTTTTAAGTAGGGTAGCAGAATGGTTGTCTATACCCCTTGGAAATGGTGGACATTATCATGCAATCTCAGAATTACAAATATTTACAGTTAGACTGGATGTTAGAAAAGCACTGAGAGTTCTAAGGTAACATGGCTAAGAAGAGAAAGGATCAGGAACAGGCTTCTGGGTACTTAATGGGTAACTAATAGCATAAAATCTAAATTTAACATGCAGCACAAGAACTGGGATGGAATGAGGCACTTATGGCTTATTCCTAAGCATAGCTCCTTGCCTGGATATAGTGTGCATGTGTATGTAACTCATCTGTGTTTCACGATACTTAGCCAGCTTCTATCCCAGCAAGCGTAACTAAAATGTAAGTCCCTAGTTGGGCTGAAGACCGTAACATTGGTGGTCATACAACACGACCCTGGATTTCTCAAAATTATTACTAATTTTGCTATTATGAACGCTCTAATAATTATGGAAAATAATATTTTTTCTGGCTCATACTTTAATAATGTTTTATTATCAATTAGAAAAAACTCATTTCTAGGCGCCTGGGTGGCTCAGTTGGTTAAGCATCTGACTTGGGCTCAGGTCATGATCTCACGGTTCATGGGTTCGAGGCCCACGTCAGGCTCTGTGCTGACAGCTAGCTCAGAGCCTGGAGCCTGTTTCAGATTCTGTATCTCTCTCTCTGACCCTCCCCTGTTCATGCTGTCTCTCTCAGAAAAAAATAAAACATTAAAAAAAATAAAAAAAAAAAAAAAGAAAAAACTCATTTCAGAATCAAAGGCTTGCATGAGGATAGAAATTATTTTATTATAAGGTAACTATAGCACTATACCTACCAAACCAAAATATGTATTTGGTAATATTTCTATTATTCTTCTTTCTGCCCAGCCTAACTTAGGGATTTAAACTACAGATAGAAATAGCTCAAGAGTCAGAAATCACTAGATCTGAGTTCTGGTTCTGTCATTCACTAGCTACATAGTCTTTTACAGAGCATTTATGCTTTGTGGATATTAGTAAAATGGAGTTAATTAGCTCTCCATGCTGTGATGTGAGTCAAATGATTTATGAAAGTGCTTTAAAAAATAGAAAGCAAATCAAAATGGGTTGTAAACATTATTCCAAAAATGAAATATTACACAGAGATTTTATTATAAAGGTGATTTATAATTCATGCACTAAAGGAAATTTCCATTTTTTCTTATAACGTTACAGATATAATTTTAAAGGCTGCCTGTGTCAATAACTCTAATTAAAAGTAAAATATTAAAAAGATTTTAGAGAATAATGTGTCTTTTTAAAAAATTTTTTAATGTTTTATTTATTTCTGAGAGAGAGAGAGAGAGAAACAGTGTGAGCAGGGGAAAGTCAGAGAGAGGGAGATACAGAATCTGAAGCAGGCTCCAGGCTCTGAGCTGTCAGTACAGAGCCGGACGCGGGGCTCGAACCCACAAGCTGTAAGATCATGACCTGAGCCGAAGTCAGACTCTTAAGTGACTGAGCCAGGTGCCCCGAGAACAATGTGTCTTAAAACCATGTTGTAAGAAGTGTCATCGTTTCATATTGATGAAAAATATTTATGTTTTGGGGGAAAAAAATCTCTCCTTTAAATTCTTCTTCAGACCTACAAACACATATGGCATAAGATGATACTGTGTTTTTGCAGAAGGCCCAAATATTGTTTGTACACTAACATGTCAAACAACAGTGAGAGCAAAAGAGACAAGTTTTATCTTCCTTCTTCTGTGTGATAATCATGTTTCATTATCTTTTCTGTCATTCACTATCTTAAAGTTTAAGATTAAAAAGTCAGATTATTGACCACCCTCTTATACTTTAGAAGCCAGATAACTTTTTGTGCATTTATTTTAAATTCATCAAAGTGGTTAAAATGAGCATAGTAGTATTAAACGGTTTAATGTTCAGTTATTTCCAGATCATTTGTTTCTTCACAATGACTTGTTCAGCAAAGATTAATAGCTGGAATCTTATTTGGCATAGTACCACTCACTATAGGTGCTGTTAAAACTGTTGGAAAAGACTTAACAAGTTTTAGATCTGTTTCCTGGCCTTCATCATGTTCATTATTTAGTTAGGAAAATAAGTTCAACACTTATGAAATAATTAAATATCAGTGTCACCCATATGTGATTAAATATCAGCATAAATAGTATGCACAAACAAGGACAGAAAGAATTCAAGAAAGAGAAACATTATGTGCTAGAATGGTCACAAAACTCATGTGGAAATTTTGAGATTTGTTTTGAAGTGCTTAGAGGTGGGAAACTGCTCAAAGTCAGACTGCTCAAGGTAAGTGGTATAAGTAGACTTAGAACTCTTCCACTATTCATTACCATCTCTGGAGAAGAGAACTGAAGCAAGAAATTATTAGGAAGTTAGGGATTACCTCTGGCTGAAATGTTTGACATCTAGATTAAGGAGATGCAATAGGAAAGACTATAAAGGGATATATAAAAAAGTTTCAAAATAAGATCATTCATTCTAGGTGAATGATTGCTTAGTAAGAAGTCAAAGGTAAAAATTTCAAAGTTTTGTATCTTAATAAATGAGAGAATGGTAAAAGCATTTTTAAAAAGGAAAGAAAGAAAGCATGATGCAAAGGGTTAATAGGATTGACTCATTATCATAGGGTAAGTCATTAGCTGAGGTGATAACTTAAGAATTCAGTCTTACAAATTTATACAATTCTGCAATCTTCTGTGTCCTACTGCCATTTGAAAATGACAAAAAAGCAATCTTGGATAACCTTAACTTCACATTACCTCTGATTTAAAAGTTAAACAAGAGACATTAAAGTTGGTTTCAATTTCAATTTAGTAATAAATATGAATAAAGATTCTATCTAAATCTGAAGATTTAGCATAACAAAGTACAAGTATATAGGTCAATGTATAAAAATATGGTCATAACAAATACAACAAAATCTGTGACTTCAAATTCATGTTTGGTAGAAACCAAGCATGCATCACACCTTACAATTACATCTTGCTTAAATGTTATTTTTATTCATACATATGTCTTTCAAAACCATACCGCTAATAAGTGTTACCAAATATTCTAAATATATTTTAGTTCCAAAGGAATAGGATTATTAACATTCACTCATAAATCAGTAACAATGCAATTTTTACATATAAAACTTTCTTCTGGGACCATAGTTAGAATAGAGGACTGAGTAGTAGCACGATTTCTTTATATACAAACCTTATCTACCAAATTATAGTAATTTTAAAGCTGAAATAAATCCTGTCTCAAGAATCTAACATACAGCCTTGTGTCTTTTCTTATACTCGATTTTATGGCTCCCCAAGTCAAGGATGTTTCCCCTGAGAATCCACATAAACTTCAATGTGACAAAATGGGTACTACCAGCCCTTCTCTCTGGGTACCTCACACTTAGGACTAGACTAGATTTTAACCGCAAGACTTGCAGGCTGAGCTCAAGTTGGTCTTATTTCCCCTTCCTTTATTTAATTTGCTTGTTTTAAATAATACAATGGACACCTTAAATTCTTCACTGAAGAAGATCTAGAACTTTGTCAGTAAATTCTAGATTTGGTTATATGCCCCTCTCCTATCCATCTATATACTTCCCTTTTCCAAGGCCACAAGTTCTCATTAAAAGCAATACTAGAGGATTCTCAAAGGGGTATGATATGTTACGTCATATTATAAAGCAATATATTCATTGAATAGGCATCAAAAGGCAAAGTCTGGTTAAAATGTTTACTTAATCAGTGGAAATATAAAGCAGCACAGTCCTTTTATAAAACAATTTAGCAAAAATGCATAAAAAGCCAATTTAAATATCAATACCCTCTAACCTCATAAACTCATTTATATAGTAATCAATCCCAAGAAACTTATCTAAAATATATAAAACACAATTCATAACAGGATGTGCATCACAGTGTTATTGGTGAGAGGGAAATGCTGGGGACAATGTTATTAAATACAAAAGAATGGAATATCTAGCTAAGGTCTGTCCTTTGCTTATTATCCAGGCTAATGTAAGTTTTCTAATTTTTAGATTGTCATAGTATTTTCAATGTTTCTCAAATTCCTGCAACCTAGCTCTTTATCCATAATAGAATTTAGAAAGTTAAATTAAAATATTAGGGCTGACAGCTGGGACCAGTATACGTAAGTTAAACGCTATGAAGTTTCAACCCTAAGATCTGTTTTATATTACAATATAAAATCATATTAAAATGTAATATAATAAAAAATATAAGATAAAATCATATTAAAAGATAAAGATAACTGTATAAAACTGTGAAATGACATTCTTTATAGTCGTATTAATGGAAACAAATATTTTCTAAAATAAGCACCATAAATATTGTCTTTAAAGCAAGAGATTGTCCATATTCAAATTATGAACTGGCAATAATTTTTCAAAGCAAAATGCTACTAAAGAATTAAAGAATCAATGTATATTATGTAAATGATAGAGAATCATATTAACTAGCTTAATCTTACAGTGTATCGGAGTCAAAATATGAAAAACCAGATAGCAAGCAAAATTATAATACTATGTAGAAACTAATTTCCACATAATTGAAGATAAAATGAGTAAGATTAATACATAAAATATAAATGACTTAAAAAATTTAATGTTTAATTTGGAGAGACAGCACGCAAGCAGGAGAGGGGTACAGACAGAGAGGGAGACACAGAGTCCAAAGCAGGCTCCTGGCTCAGAGCTGTCCACACAGAGCCTGACGAGGGGCTCAAAGCCATAAACTGAGATCATGACCTGAGCTGAAGTTGGACCCTTAACTGACAGCCATCCAGGCATCCCTAAATGACTTTTAAAGTACTATGGAGAGGTACAGAGACTCATAGTCAAAATATTTATCAATTTTTACCCCTTTATAAGTTACTTCTATTACTGATTTATGAAGCTAGTATAACATGTACACTAGTGTTCCCCATCTTTAGACTGTAGATTCTCTGGGTAGGAGTTAATGTAAGAAATCCCTGAAACAATATGCACATATGTATTTTCTCAATCAATAAATACTAAAAATACAACTACTATCATTTGGTAATCTGAAATTACTTTTAATGTTAAAATAGAATTCTCATATTCCAACTGGAAATTATAAACTCTTTACAATATTTAAAAAGTAAGTAATTTTAAGAAATATGTACTACTTTGGTGATATCATTCTAAGCCTACCTCATGCTTAGTCTTGACAACTTAAATATGTTACATACATTTTGAAGAGCCCATTATGATTCAAAGTAATATCAGTACTTAGAAAATATAATATTAATCTTTTACCTTTTTTAAAAAGGTGAAATATTTAACATCTACATGAATCTGAGAATTATATATAAAATCAAAGTCACAGTATTACTGTATCACTGAACAATAAAAAATATATATAAAATATATAGTATTTTAAGATTAGATGGTGTTCAGAACATTTCAATTCCAACGGAATAAGAGAAATTACTAAATTATACTTCCCTTGTATTCTTTACAATAATGAAGACCTTGATCTAAAACTCCCATTTTGTACAAAAGTTAAATCAAAACAGATCATCGACTTAAATGTAAAAGTACAAAGCTTTCAGAAGAAAACACAGAGGATGTTTTGTGATGTGGGGTAAGGGAAAGAATTCCTTTTTTTTTTTTTTTTTAATGTTTTATTTATTTCTGAGAGAGAGAGAGACAGCATGAACAGGGAAGGGTCAGAGAGAGGGAGACACAGAATTTGAAACAGGCTCCAGGCTCTGAGCTAACTGTCAGCACAGAGCCCAATGCGGGGCTTGAACCCACGAACCGCGAGATCATGACCTGAGCCGAAGTCGGACGCTTTAACTGACTGAGCCACCCAGGCATCCCGGGAAAGAATTCTTTTTTTAAATATTTTTATTTATTTCTAGGAAAGAAAGAGAGAGACAGTGTGAGCAGGGGAGGGTCAGAGAGAGAGGGAGTCACAGACTCTGAAACAGGATCCAGGCTCTGAGCTGGCAGTCAGCACAGAGCCCAACGCGGGGCTCGAACCCATGAACCGCGAGATCAGGACCTAAGCGAAAGTCGGACGCTTAACCGACTAAGCCACCCCGGCGCCCTGGGAAAGAATTCTTAAACATGCCGCTAAAAGCACAGCCAACAGAAGAGAAAAATAAATAAATTGAAATGCAACAAAAATGAAACTAAAATTGAAGTCAATTTTATCTTTTATAAAAAGATAAAGAATGACCTTTTAGCATTATACTGTAGCAGTGGAAACTTCATGCAAAATATGGCCGTACATATAACCTCAATTTCATAAATTTGTGAGGACATATGAAAATAGGTGTTCTTCTCTTTGACCCACCTGTAAGCATGTCAGCATTTATTTAGTACTTTTTCATTTAAATAAAGCTAATCTTAAGCACTTACCAGCTGCTTCAAGAACCAGCTGTAGTCTGGCTTTGGCCTGTTCGGCTGGTGGCTAAAAATCAACCATAAAAGACATTTACAGGTCATTTTTAATATATTGGCTTTAAATTAATGTATTACTATGCAAATGTCAGAAAACTTAGAAGACTTTATCATAACAGATATTAATATCCATCCAACACCTTAATAAAACTATCACAGGAGCTCTACCAATCTACTCTCTCACGGTAGTAAGCGTATCACATGTTTCATTCATGTGATGCCAGAATGAATTTCTTTCATTTTCTTTTTTTTTTCTGGAAAGGGCTTTGTTTACTACCTAACATCAATCTGCAATACCCTAAATCAGCACCTAAATCAGTACCAATCAGCAATAGCCTAAATAATTGATTAAGTTAAACCCACATTGTTAATATATTTAACAACATATTATCAAGTTTTGGGGTTTTTTTGAATATGGAAACACGCAAAGTGACCTAATGGAATTTAAGTAGCAACTTGAACTCCAATATATCAGGTAAGTCATATCCAAAAAGCAAGTTTTTTCTGACTTTTTATTTGAAAGGGGCAACTGTGATGATGATGGGACACAATGTGATTTACAAGCTTTCAATTCCTACTGAATGTCCTCAAGTTGTTTTCTCAATGCACTTTGATTCAATACAGTTAATTAACATTGAAACTAAACTTACTTTCCTACCAGTGACCTTATTTTGAGATTTTCAGATTAATGTATTGATGGTATCTACGATAACATGGATTGTAGCAAGGTTATGTGTATGCATTTTCATGAAGAACTTGTTAAAACCTTTTTTTAAGTTTATTTATTTATTTTGAGAGAGGGAGAGAGAGGTTGAGCATGGGAGGGGCAGAGAGAGAATCCCAAGCAGGTTCTCTGCTGTCAGCATGGAGCACAATGTGGGGCTGGAACCCATGAACCACGAGATCATGACCTGAGCTGAGTCAAGAGTCAGACACTTAACCAAATGAACCACCCACGTACTCCCTAAAAACTTTTTAACACTTACGACTGTACTTCACCATATATTTATAAAGATGTCAGCAAGTGACTAAATATAAATAACCTCATGAATATATACCATCATTTGAGAATTAACATTTTATAAGATATATACTAAAATTACTCTGTGAAAAAAATGGCTTGAAAGAAAAGACTTTAATTGGATATAGAAAGAAGATGTACAAGATGGTTTAACCACTTGGATGGTGCTTCTGAATAAGCCATAAAAACAGGATGGAAGATTAGTAGATAATACAGGAGGAAAAGATAGGGAGAGGCTTTCACATCCTAGAACAAGGGGTAACAAACTATGGCCCTAGACCAATGATCTGGTTTTGTTAATAAATTTTGTTGGAAGACAGCCATGCCCATTTGTTTGTACACTGTCTATGGGTGTTTTTGTGCTTAGTCCGACAGTTGCAAAGTCAATTTTTTGTGACAGGAAACTTCGGGCCAGCAAAGCCTAAAATATTTATTCTCTGGACCTTTAAGGAAAAGTTTACAGATCTCACCATAGAAATAGAGACTTAGGAGAATTTAAAACAGTGTTGTGAGGAGATGACACCTGTACTTCGATACATCATTCTAGCAATACACTTGATGATGAATTGAAAGGAATGTGACTGGAGGTGAGGAGCTTGGTCAGGAAGCAATTAAAGAATGCCAGGTGAGGGATGATGAGGGCCTGAGGTGGAGCAGTGGTGGTGAGGCTACAGAGGAAGAACTAGATCTGAGAAACAATTAACTGGTAACATGAAAGGACTGGCTGGAGAGGAGAGGAGGAGGAGGAGGTGACAAGCTTAAAAATAGTACTTTATGTCATAAGTTAGTAGAGAAAATGTATGTAAGGGAGCTTTATAAAGTTACAAAATGTTGAAAATACCTAACGTCAAGTTAAAATATCACAGCAAAATATCAAGAGAACATGTGATATCTACTGAATATAATCTGAGTTATAAACTAAACTGTCTATGGGGGCCAAGCAGTTAACACAAACGTTTATGATGATAAAAGGCAAGTGATATTTGGCCTCAGTCATCAGGGAGCACTGTGAGGGTGCAGAAGAGTGGAGTACACGGCCTAGCTAAAGGAGGCAGCGGATATTCAGCAGCTACTCACTGCTGTCATACAGAAATGCAAACCCAAAGTTATAAAATTCCTTGATTTTTCATGAGACTTTAAGTTTCCTTAAAGACCAATACTATGCAGAAGAACAAAGAATACGTCTAAGAGTCATGTTCAATCCCAAAACTGTTTGTGACCTCTGACATCTACTTAACACACATAGTAGAAACGTGACACTTTGTGCAATATAACATAACTAGAATGGCACGAAGGAAATGATATTCTGACTAGCAGGTCCCAAGCAAGCAAGAATTATGAAGCATACATTTCAGAGTGTCCTAGGAAGCAGTATCCTTTGATAGAAAAATGTGAGACACTTTATGGTTAAGATATTTCATGGGAAAGTTTCTTGTATTTCACACGGAAAGATTATTTTTAAAAATTAAGAAATATTTAAGACATGGAAAAATATGCAGAATGATGAATACCCACATCCAAGAAAAAAAATTAATATTGTTTAAGTCTCCTACCCTACAAAATCCCCCTCCATGGCAGCTCCCTCTCTCCTCCATTTATAACCTCTGTCTTGAGAGTATGGTAATTACCATTCCTAAAGAAAGATGATTGATGTTTCTGATAAAAACACCTGTTAAGACATATTTATATTTTCATTAATTCCTCTATCAATTTATAATAGGATTCATACTCAAAGATAAAGAAAACCAGTTTAGTAAGTTGCCTCTACTAGTAAATGACAGATTGAAATTAAGACCTTCTGACTTCAAATTTCAGGATCCTTCTAACTAAATCACTAGGACAGTCATGAAGTCAAAGCAATTAATTCCATAGATGTAAAAGCATAAGGATGAGCTTTTAATTCTGTTCAAAAGAAAAATCTGTCCAAAATAATACATTTGTTGCAGTTGATGGAATATGAGGACATTCTAAATATATTTGCAACTTACTAAATTTTATTTGTGAAATACAGGGATCAACTTCTACTATGGGGAGAAATACATTGTTGGATTCACCAGACTTTTGAAATTTGTATTTTATAAATATTTTTACTCTTATGAATATTAAATATTAGGTATCATTATACTAACTGGCTTAGAATGAAAATACCTTTACAGGCTTGGGTTCTAAAATTTCTAGTGCTTTAGTTATTTTAGAGTATATTAGACTTCAAGGATTAGTATGAATTCCATCTAAAATTGGTAAATGGTACTGATTTTATTCAGAACCAGAAATTAAATCTTACTCAATATGTAATAATACAACACCAAATAGAAATGCATGTAATATACCAATTTTGCAATAGAAGAATTGTAAAATGAGGGCATAATTAAGAACACAATGTCACAATTACATTGTGTGAAGCAAACTTTTGGATAAAAAATTGTATTCCATTAAAAAATAATGTTCCATTAAAAATAATATTCCCCACATCAAATTTAGTAGTGCATAATTAGATAAACAAATATTACCAAAATTGTATTATAGAGAATATAACTGTTGTCCCCTCAAAAATTTTTAGCATTAACATTAATAGAACAGTAAGAACAGCATGAACTTATACTGTAAAATTTTAAAGGTGTATTAAAGTTAAAACATTATTATGGCATATAATTATTTGGTATATAAAAAAATAAATTAGTAGATATTGTACCATAATTTTAACTTACTTAAAGAAAACTGTACTTCCACTAGAAATTCTTATAGGACTTAAAATTTCTAAATTTGTAGAGGTCTTTTGGGGTGCTTAGGTGGCTCAGTTGGTAGTGTGTCCAACTTCGGCTCACAGTACATCAGTCCAAGTCCCACATAGGCTCACTGTTGTCAGTGCGGAGTTTGCTTCAAATTGTCTCCCCCCCCCCCCCCAGGCTCTCTCTCTCTCAAAAATAAACAAAACATTTACAACAAAACAAAACAAAACATTTTGTTTTACAAAACAAAAACATTTAAAAAGGGGGAGGTCTTTTGGTGGGGGAAAAAGGATTGGTAGTCTTTCTGTTGCTATGAATTCTCCAGAATTACTCTGTTCCCTTTCCTCCCCTTGATAGCCAAGTATACTTACTTAACTCCATTTAGTCAAAACTCCTAGTTTTAGAGAAGACTACTTTCTTAAGATGAAACAAATGCTCCTGAAATTAAAAGACAAGTCAGTCGCTTGATGGCTGTGGAGATGACTATCTTCAAAGTCTAGGCTTTTTCCCTTGACTTTGGATTTACTCTTATTTAGTCCAATCTCCTGAGTTCCTTAAAGACACCATGTCTACAATCTCAAAATAGTGCCAAAGCTAACATTCAAAACCAGCACAATCCTTTGAGCTTTGATTATACATATAAAAAACAAGAAGCAGAGAAGCAAGCCTGTCCTTCCATAAACCAGTTTATACACTAAACTACTTAAACTCTTTGTTCACCCTTCACATTTCCATTCATATTCCACTCCCTGAAACCCTGGCCACCACTATGGAAATTCAGGGGGCTGATGAAACAAGAGCCATCTCAGCTGCCAACAACACTTTAGGGGGTTGTTAAGAACAGGTAAGTAAAAACTCTAAAAGAAAGACTGTGGCTGAACTAAGAGAGAACTCAAACTTGGAAAATAAACTAGCAACATTATGCAAAATAAAAATTAAGGCTAGTTTTCAGGTGTCTCTCTCAATTTTCAATAATCGTATGCTCTTTTTATACAAAATATGCAGAGAGAATTCTGGAAAGAAGGTAAATAGATGTTTAACTCTTTAAGAAATTACCAAATCATGGGGCGCCTGGGTGGCTCACTCAGTTGAGTGTCTGACCAGCTCAGATTATGATCTTGTGGTCTGCGGGTTCAAGCCCTGTGTCAGACTCTATGCTGACAGCTCGGAGCCTGGAGCCTGTTTCGGTTTCTGTGTCTCTCTCTGCCTCCCACTCCCCGACTTGTACTCTTGTCTCTGTCTCAAAAGTAAGTAAACATTTAAAAAAATTTTTTTTTAATTACCAGACTGTTCCAAAGTGGTTTTATATTCCCACAAGCAGAGTTCTAGCTGTTCTACATCCTAGACATGACATAGTACAGTCAGCCTTTTTAATTTCAAAATTCTAATCGTTGTTTTAGGCTCACTGTGGTTTTAATCTATGTTTCCATAATGATTAATGGTGTTGAACATCTTTTCATGTGCTCATTATCCATATTTTTCCTTGGAAAAATGATGTTCAAGTTTTTTGCCAATTTTTCATTGGATTGTTTTATTATTGAATTTTCAGAGTTCTTAATTATAATGAAAGTAATTTTTCATATGAGCCTTACATATCATTTATACATATATGCACGTGCATGCATACACACACTAAATTACATATTTATGTTTATTTTCTGAAAAAAGCTCCCCACCTTCACTGAGTGGCTTATTTTTTTCATTGTCTTAAGAGTATCTTTCAAAGAAGCAAAAGTTCTTAATTTTCATGAAGTCCGACTCATTTATTTCTTCTTTTATGAATCATGCTTTTGTGATGTAATATCTAAGAAATCTTTACCTAACACCAATTCATGAAGATGTGTTTTGTGCTTACACCCAGAAGTTTTACAGTTAACTTAATTCCTATATAGTGCAACATTGAAAAACCTTAAAATTTTTTTTGATATATCGTAGTGCAATTGTTTCCACACCATTTATGGAAAAGACCATCATTTTCCATGCAATTGTCTTTGTATCTCTGTTAAAAATCAACTGGGTGTGTGTGTGTGTGTGTGTGCGTGTGTACATATATATATTATACATATATATATTATACATACATGTATATGTATGTATAATATATATATGTATAATATATATATACGTCTACTTTTATATTCTCTGTTCTTGTACCAGTGATCTATTTGTCAGTCTTAATACCAATACCACCCTGTGGTACTACTGTAGTTTTACATTAGCTCTTGAAATCAGGTAGAATAAATTCTCCAACATTTTCCTCATTTTCAAAGTAGTTTTGGCCCTTCTAGCTCTTTTGCATCCCCTGTTTTAGAATAAGATTATCAATTTGTATCCCCCACCTCTCAAAAAAGAAAAAGCCTCCTAGGATTTTGCATGGGATTGCATTGAATCTACATGTCAATTTGGAAGAAAGGACATCTTTCTTCACAGGACTACTTACTTAACAATACTATTTTAGTTTCCATCATTTTTGCCTCTTGGCTTTATATCTGAAATGTGTGTGTGTGCATGCGTGTGTGTGCATTTAATAGGCAGTAAATAGTTGGATCTTGCTTTTCTATATAATCTGAAAAACTCTGCCTTTTAACTGGCATGTTTAGACCAATTTATACTTAATACAATTATTAATCTACCACATGCTATTTGCTTTCTATTGGTCCCATCTGTTCTTTCTTCCTTTGTTCTTCTTTTTATGTCTTCTCTTAGAGCATTTTTATAATTCCATTTCATATTATTTGTTGGCTTATTAGACATAACTCTTTTTTTGTGTATTTTGGTTGCTGCTTTAGAGTTTACAATATACATATTTATCATCCTCTATCTTCACTATATTACTTCATACATACAAAAACCTTAACATAAGACACTCTCATTTTTCCCCTTCTAGCCTCTGTATTAATACTGTCATTGCTGTCATACATTGTTATAAACTCCATAATGCACCGTGTTGTTTCTGCTTTAAAACCTATCTTTTAAAGAGTTATATTTATTCATGCAATCACTGTTTCCAATACTCTCTTTTATGTCAACCCAGTATCTAAAAATAGTCCCTTTGCCATTTCTTGAAGTACAGGATTTTTGGTGATAAATTCTTTCCAGTTTTGTGTGTAAAAAAAATCTTCATTTTGGCCTTCACATGTGAAAGATACTGTACTAGGGAGAATTCTAGGTTTATAAAATTGTTCTACCATTATTTTAAAGTTGTTCCTTTACTGTCTTGCACTTTGCATTGTCTCTCACGACATGCTTTCATACCTATCTCTGTTCCTCGTACATAACGAGCATTTTTTCCTCTTATGTGATAACAATTAGTATTTATTTTTACTCTTTTGCTATTAAGATTTTCTTCTCATAACTGGTTTTAGCAATATGATTATGATATGCCTTGGTGTGGTTTACTTCATATTTCTTGTGCTTGGGGCTTATTCAGCTTCTTGAAATTGTTTATAGTTTTTACTAGAGATATTTTGGTCAATATCAATTATATTTTTCTGTTGCTCCCTATTCTTTCCTTTCCTTTCAGGATTCCAGTTACATGTATGGGTTTTTTTTTGTTTTGTTTTTTTTAATTTTCTAAATGTTATTTATTTTTGAGAGAAAGAGAATGGGGGAGGAGCAGACAGAGGGAGACAGAGCATCCAAAGCAGGCTCTGCACTCAGAGTACAGAGCTTGATGTGGGGTTCAAACTCACAAGCCATGAGATCATGACCTGAGCTAAAGCTGGACACTTAATCAACTGAGGCATCCAGGCACCCCCTATATGTACGCTGTATATTTGGCTGCCTAACATGGTTACCATAGCTCACAAATAACTCTTTTTCCCCCCTTCTCCAGTTCCATTTTGGATAGTTTCTTCTGCTATGTCTTTCAGTTCACTAATCCAAATTCTGCAGTGCACCATCTCCACTAATATCATCCAGTGTATCTTTCATCTCAGATACGTAGTTTTCATATCTAGAATTTTGATGTCTTATATAGCTTTCATGTCTCACCTTAGCATGTTCAGTCTTTCTAGTAGCTCTCTGACTATATACAATATAGTTATGATGGTTCTATTAATGTCCTTGTCTACTAATACTAGGTTGGTTCAACTGATTGATTTTTCTAGTATGTTACCTTTTCTTGACTCTTTGGATGCCTGGTAATTTTGGATAAAATGTCAGACATCATGATTATATTTTGTTGTGTGCTAGGTATTTTTGTATCCCAATAAATAGTCTTGGTCTTTGTTCCAGGACATAGTTAAGTTAACTTAGAAGTAGTTTGGATCCTTTCAGTTCCCACTTTGCTAGCACCAGAACAGCTGTAGGTCTGTCATTAATTCTTCCCCATAATTAAGACATTTTTCATACTTGATCAGAAGCACCATGAATTATGAGGTTCTCCACATTGGTTTTTCAGAAGAGACACTATTCCCCACTCTGTGTAGTGGCAGGCAATTTCCTCTAATCATTTCAAAGAGTTCTTTTCCAAGCCTTGGATAGCTTCCTCATATGCATGTACTAACAAATACTGGAAGGAAATCCTCTGCAGATACTCTGGAGCTCACTCCCCTCTGGTAACTTGCCCTGTGATTTCTAAGGGGTTTGGCATCCCTGGTATCACAGCTTCATCCTCTTAATGCAAGAGACTACCAGGCTCTTCCTGAGTCCTCCCTCCCTGGAAACTTTTCTAGGCCTTAAGCTGAAGCAACTAAAGGGTTCACCTCATATTTTCCCCACCTCTTAACAATCACTCTCCTTCATGTCTAATGTCCATAGTCTTGAGAGTTGTTTTCTCAAATAATTTGTCCAGTTTTTTAGTGGTTTCAGGTGGGAGGGTAAATCTGATCCCTGTTACTTCATCTTCATTGGAAAAGAAAGCCTACTATTTCTTTTAATACTGATACAACTTTTGAGGTAAAGTTACATACTAATGAATGTGAATAAAAATGCATTATATATACAGATAAATCTATAAATTCCCTTTCTCTGGACAACATCTATTTCCTTTTCTGGGCTAATCTGTTCTTTCAAAGCTCAGCTCAAGAGGCATCATCTCCTGAAAACCTCATCAGTTTCAGCTTATTTCCTTCTTAACCTCTTTCATGATGGTTACAACTCTCTGCTGTCTGCTCCTGTAAACCTAGAAACACATGTATCAGCAAATTTTCAGTATAATTACCGATTTTTTTTGTCTCTTTCCTTCTTTGAAGGCTATCTATGAGCTTCTTGAAGAAAATAACTGTCTTACATCTTGTATCATCAGCACTTAGGATAGTGTCTGGAATATAGTCAATGCTAAGTACATGCTTGAAATAAACTTCTTTGTAAATTTTTAAATCCTCATAAATGTATACAAATTAATTTGGAAGTATTAATTTCATTGAATTCTATCTATAAGAAGTATTTACCTAATTCAAATCGCTGAAATCGAGAATGATAATGATGCTGGGGAAATTATAATAAGTAGTAATAATGAAACATGAAATCTGCATATAATACATTTTTAACAAACCCACTTGCTAATAAAATGGCAATTCTTTTATTTTTAAGTTTATTTATTTATTACTTTTTAGAAAGAGACTGAGAGAGCCAGCAGGGGAGGGGCAGAGAGAGGGACATAGAGAATCCAAAGCAGGCTCCAAGCTGTTGGCGAGGAGCCAGACATAGGTCTTGAACTCAAGAAATGTGAGATTATGACCTGAGCTGAAAGCAAGAGTCTGATGCTTACCTGACTGAGCCAACCAAACCCCCCCTAGAATGGCAACTTTTAAAGTGATCATATGTGTTCCAAATATATGAGATAAATTCTATGTGCCATATCCTTCCCAGCCAACATGATAGACACTCCTGGGAAAGCATAAGCTACCTGAAAAAAACATGTTTTTTGAAAAAATATAATAGGTATTATTTATTGTAAGCATTTAACATTCCAGACCTTGTGTTAGGTACTTAACATATATCTCATTTAACAAAATTCTCATAACAATCCTGACAAAGTAGGCACTTTTAATTCTGTTTTTTAGATGTAGAATAATTACCTTAAGTCACAAAGATGGTAAAGTGGCAGAACTTGAGTTTTAACCCAGATTACAAACTTTTTTTTCTTACCAACACTATACTGTCGCTCAGCTTGGGATCCATTTCTTTATTAACAACATTTAATGAGGAAAAAAGGAGATAAATCTAACCATTTTTAATTGCCAGGAAAAATTGTATGAAGGTAAAACTAAATTTTCTTTAGTCTTTCAGATGTTATCATTAATTATCTTAAAGGTCATGAAAGCCATAAAAAGCTCATATTAATCAAGCTTTTCCAGATGAGTAACTTTTCAAATATTAAACAGTATAGGTACTGTGCTGTTTCCTTTAAAGTAAATGCAATCTCACTATGACAGAGACACATATCAACAGCTTATCATATTTCTGGCTACATTTCATTTTAACAGTTACTATAATTCTATCTCTTAGGATCAAGGCCTAAGCTAGAAATGTTACAAGTAACTCAAAAGTAGATTTATCTTGCCTCTAGAACTTAGCATCAAGTTGGTTTAAACAAAGAGTCAAAAGAAATGAAAAGAATTAAAAGAACAACATGTCCATTCTCAATAGCAAATTCATCTTAGAGTTTTATCAAACATTTTCTCTAAACAGCTTCAGAGTTTACAAAATGTTATTCAACAGTTATAGTCTTTATTAAAAACCTGAGAAAGATGTCATTTTATAGATCTATTCTATAGATGAAGAAGCTAAAGAGGTAAATTTGAACCCAAGAGGTTACAACATCCATGAGGGCCTGCTTAAGAAACCCATATCCATGACTCAATACCATTATCTACAAAACAGTGCTACTCATCTACTACACAGATACACAGTCACCACTTATTTAAAAACTGTCTGTGGATACAAGCAGCAGGGCTGAATAGTTATGGCAGAGATCATATGGCCCTCAAAGCCTAAAATAATCATCTGGCTCTTTATAGAAGAGGCTGAACACCAATTTAGACCCCTGCCTTACCTTTTCTATCCTAAACATAACTGCTGGAGTTATCTTCACAAAGTAAGGTTCTTACTAAGTTCATGCTTAAAAAATACCTCTGTGGCTCTCCATTGCTTCCAGAGTTAAGCATAAACACATCACTTTAATTTTCAATTACTATCAATAACATCCCAAGTGTATTCTTTTATCCGTATTTTTCAACCATTTCTACACTCATATCCAACATTTCAGCAATACACAGCCTCTCACTATTTCTCAACCATGTCCTGGATCTTCCTCCCAGTGCTTTTCTCATGAACACCCCTGTACTTAGAATTTCTATTCCTATATCCTTAGTTGTAGAAATGCTGAAATGTTACCATCTTTGTCCAGCCCCACTTAGCTGGAAGGATACAGTACAGACTATTTAACAACTCCTATAGCACTCAAAATCTTTGTGAAAATGCTAGAGACTACCTCTCTATTCTTTCAAAGTGAGTGCCCTCTCTCCTCCTTAGTTTCCTTTATTCCTAGCCCCACCCATGGTGCCTCACCACTTAAATCACCTTTTAACAGAAGTTAAGAAGAATTAGATTTAGAAAAGAAGTAGCTTTATATGAAAGCTATGCAAAGTAGAAATATTCTCTCCCTGTGGAACTGAGGTAGGTAGGGAGATACGGGAAGAAGTCTGACTACTCTAACACAAGTTTGGAAGCATAAAAGAGACAGAAAAATGGAAGAAACAAAAAACTCAAATAATCATTTATTTGTATTGGCTATACAATTGTGCCATTGAGTAGAAAAGTTTACTTAACATTTCCCATTTCCCTGTCAGATTCACAATTGCACAAAAAAACATAAAATACCTAGGAATAAACCTAACCAAGGATACAAGAGGTCTGTATGATGGAAACTATAAAAAACTTATGAAAAAAACTGAAGAAGACACAAAGAAATGAAAAAACATTCCATGCTCATGGATTGGAAGAATAAATATAGTTAAGATGTCATTACTACCCAAAGTAATCTACACATGCAATGCAACCCCAATCAAAATTGCACCAGCATACTTCTCAAAACTAGAACAAACTATCCTAAAATTTGTATGGAACCACAAAAGACCCCGAATAGCCAAAGTAATATTGAAAAAGAAAACCAAGACAGGAGGTATCACCATCCCAGACTTTAGCCTCTACTACAAAGCTGTCATCATCAAGACAGTATGGTATTGGCACAAAAACAGACACATAGACCAATGGAATAGAATGGAGAACTCGGAATTGGACCCAAAAGTATACAGCCAACTAATCTTTGACAAAGCAGAAAAGAGGATCCAATGGAAAAAAGACAGCCTCTTTAACAGATGGTGCTGGGAGAACTGGACAGCAACATGCAGAAGAAGGAAACTAGATCATTTTCTCACACCATTCACAAAAATAAACTCAAAATGGATAAAGGACCTGAACGTGAGACAGGAAACCATCAAAACCCTAGAAGAGAAAGCAGGAAACAGCCTCCTTGACCTTCACCGCAGCAATTTCTTACTTGACACATCCACCAAAAGCAAAAGAATCAAGAGCAAAATTAAACTATTAGGACCTCATCAGGATTAAAAGCTTCCGCACAGCTAAGGGAACAATCCATAAAACTAATAGGCAACCGACGGAATGGGAAAAGATAGTTGCAAATGACATATCAGATAAAGGGCTAGTATCCAAAATCTATAAGGAACTCATCAAACTCCACACTCCAGAAACAAACAACCCAGTGAAGAAATGGGCAGAAGATATGAACAGATACTTCTCCAAAGAGGACATCCAGATAGCCAACAGACACATGAAATGATGCTCAGCATCCCTCCTCATCAGGGAAATACAAATCAAAACCACACTGAGATACCACCTCACGCCGGTCAGAGTGGCTAAAATGAACAAATCAGAGGACTCTAGATGCTGGCTCTAAACTCTGGTTTTACTATCTTCTCTTTTTTATCATCTTCATACCTTTGATATCACAACTTTAAGTATCAGCACATCTTTTGGCTCATAAATATTTACATTTTAGGATGGAGTATGAGACATTATTTTAAACAATTACATAAATGTTTTACCTCATCTTTGGAGGATAGTTTAAAATATTACTTTCTATATTTAAAATCCTTTGTAGAAGTACTGCAATAGCTATTTTTTTTTTTTAAAGAAAATTATTTCCTGTGACTACTTTTCTTTCTGCTTCTTGACTCTGTCTCTCTTCCTTTGTATTATCGCAGGACTCCTAAGAAGGGAATGGTTTTCTCTGCAGTACCAATCATCTGGAATAATCTACCTATCTATCTTTGCTTTACTGACTTCATAGAAGTTTCTCTCTTGACAGAACTGTTCTGTTTTATTCCAAATAATAATCTCTATCTTTGAATGCAGTTACTTTATTTTGCCTCAAATGATCTTTCAAAATTTCTTCTTTGAAGCATTTTTGTCACTAAAAAGATAAGAGATAAAAGTACTAGAAGTTTTTTTTAACATGTTTTATCCTCAAAAATATTCATTCAATATCCAGTTGTTGGAATCACTCTGTTCAAAATGGATAATGATACAAACAAACCTATAAAAGGCCAAATAAATATTTGTTTCTATAAGTGAGTTGTAGAAAATAATTTATTCGATTTAAATGATTTACTAAGAGATTTTCTACAATGAACAGCTGCATACAGGGTGTCTTTCACAGACTGTCCCAACAGTTTTCTATGAGCAGAAGAAAAAAGGCAAAAGGCAAAGGCAAAAGATTGGGCATCAGAAGAACTTATGTTAACCTTGACTTTAGTTTCCTCATCTGCAAGCATGCTTATCACAATGTTTTTGAAAAATAGAAAAGTATGCCCAAAAGGAGAATGGTTAAGTAAATTATGGCCAAACCCCATGATGGATGGAGGTGGCATGGTCATCAATTTTGAAAATGTTTTGAAAGCATGGATTGCATTTTTAGAAGAATACAAAATTATATACATAAAATGATTCAGTAAAAAAATATCCATGTAAAAAATGATTCATGAAAAAAAATTTAAATAAAATTTATATCCCAGAGGGAACTAAAAAAATATGGTAAAATGGTAAGTATTTTTTTCTCTATCCCTAATCCTATGATTTCTAAGTAGGATTTCATTGGGTGGGGCAAGGAAAATGGGTATTTTGACAAAAGGAAAAATCTTTAAAGATAAATAAAAGAATAAATTAAAACTTTTTTAAGTTTGTTTTTAACGTTTATTCATTTGTTTGAGAATGAGATGGAGACAGAGCATGAGTGGGGAAGGGGCAGAGAGAGAAAGACACAGAATCCGAAACAGGCTCCAGGCTCTGAGCTGTTAGCACAGAGCCTGATGCAGGGCTTGAACCCAAAAACCACGAGATCATAACATGAGCCGAAGTCGGACGCTTAACCAACTGAGCCACCCAGGCACCCTAAAACTTCTTAAAGACTATTACATTTTTTTTCCGGTTCAGTATAATGTTTACATCACACATTTTAATGTGTTTACGTTTGCTTGCAGTTGTACAAACTGCAAGAACTATTTAAGTTTTCTCTATAATCTGACATTTGACATCTATTCTTACTACTACCATGTTTTCTAAGAGGCAAATTTTATAAAGGATAAATGTACTAACCTTTTGCCTCAAGAGACCTGTGATCAAGAATTTGCTTAAATAATGTGGGAATAATGTACATGATAAAATACTGATTTTTTAGTTGACATTAGTCTAATCACAAAACTACTCCACAATTCATCATAATTAATGATCTCTCCTTAAGAAAAGTCCAAAACCATGGTTGTTTTAACAATAATTAAAAAGTATTGGCAGAGCCATGATTTCTAACTTATCCTGCCACCCTTCTTTTAGAATTCTAATGTAGAGCCCAATTAGTGTGCGTATATATAATGAATACATTATTTCTTGGGCTTTCATTTCATTGTAAGATACTGAGATCCCTCTTTCTTTTTTGCTAGTTTCCTCCTGACCTCTCCTTGCTGACCTAAAAAATTAGCTAATTAAACTTTATTTTTATTTTTGAAAATTGTTAAACTAATAAAATCCGGTAATTAGAAGTACTGCTTTCATACACCTTAAAAAATACCTACCATTAAAGAGTAACTAAACAATACATTATAGTAAGTTGAATACAATAACCCCAAGTCTTCACCACTTGACAATGACCTTTCTTTTATTAATTTGACCACTCTACCAAAATGGCAGCTGATTTTTCACATTTTTAAAAGTTTATTTACTTATTTTGAGAGGGGGGGACAGAAAGAAAGAGAGACAGAGAGGGAAGGAGGGAGGGGAAGAGAATCCCAAGCAGGCTCCACTGTGAGCACAGAGCTGGATGCAGAGCTCAAAGTCATAAACTCTGAAATAATGACCTGAACAGAAACCAGGGGTCAGATGCTTAACTGACTGAGCTACCCTGGCGCCCCCGATTTTTCACATTCTTGAAAAATGTAATTTTATTACAGATTACTTTTTTCCATTTATTTTGTTATGTATTTTTTCATGAAGTCATAAGAACAAAATACTCCAATAAGGACAACAAATATAATTATGAAAATGTTTAAGGTAAAACCATATGAAATGCTGATACACAATCATTTTTTTTAATATTTTTATTTACTTCTAGGAGAGAGAGACAGCGTGAGTTGGGTGATTTTCAGCCATCACTACCCTTCCCATGGTAGAGAATATACCTGACTTTCCTTAATTATTCATCAGCATTGGAAGCCAATGCATTGAGTTCAGTGTAGGGTTTTTGTTATTGTTTTACCATTTGGTCTCAGCTTAAACATTGTTTCTTTTGCATGTTAATGATACTTACTTTGTCCAGGTTTGACTTACTAATTTCCTACCATTACTCTGAATTTCTAAATGGATAACCTAGACTTTTTTTTTTTAGATATCTGTGCTAGCTGACTATTACTGCATAACAGCTGAAGTGGTTAGAACAGCACAAATTTATTATCTGCAATTGCAGTCTCTGTTGTTGTTTTTTTTTTAAATATTTTTATTTATTTCTAGGAGAGAGAGAGAGAAAGAGAGAGAGAGAGAGAGAGACAGCGTGAGCAGGGGAGGGTCAGAGAGAGAGGGAGATACAGACTCTGAAATAGGCTCCAGGCTCTGAGCCGGCAGTCAGCATAGAGCCCAACGCGGGGCTCCAACCCACGAACCGCGAGATCATGACCTAAGCGAAAGTCGGACGCTTAACCAACTAAGCCACCCAGGCGACCCTACACAATCATTTTTTAACCATAAAAGTGGCAAACTCATTTGGTTCAACCTCACAGAATAAGACATAATTCACGCTGGAATGAATTCACAACTTTAAGTGAATTTCATTATACTTATATATTATAATATACTGCAGCTATTAAAGATATTTACAAAAAAATCTTAATGACATCGAAAATTATTCCAACTCTACTACAAAGTAAAAATGCAGGATACAAATTTAGATCATATTATAGCTTTGATTTATGTGAAATATGTACTATAATATGGATGCACACAACAAAGATGTGAAGAAACCATCCTAAAATGTTACAACAATATTCTTATTTCCAATAATGGCTGCAAGAGGAGATAGGTGTAAATCTAGACAAAAAGACAAAAATCAACTATTTTAGAGTGCTGGCATAATAACCAATTGCAGAGAATGACCTGAGAAATATTTACTGAGGCATACTGCTACTTCATCAACTAAGAATCACATGTTTTGACCTTTACGTGGGGACATCATATTCCCAACTGCCTTGAATGGCAAAAGCCCACAGGTTTAGCATGAGAGATGGTGGGCTTGGTTCAGGGAAGTAGGAAAACAACTAGATTTTGGAAGTGAGAGGACCACAGGAGGTTGAGATTATAAACTGTCCACATGTTCCTCACTATCTACTAAACTATGCACATATACAGAAGATCTCAGAGAACACAGTAAATACTGACAGCCTGGGACTGGTAATTTTGCTCTACCTTGGAATGTACTCCTCGTCTACACACATCCTGTCCTGTAAGTCTTACTCCCTAAGGTATCACTCATTGACCACTACACTATAGAGGCACCAGAGACCCCTAAGAGGTCATGCTAAAAAAGCAAGTGGACAACACCAACCAATACACAAAATCTGGCTGACACATCAGCAGATGAACACTAAAGAGCCAACAAACTTCACAGACTGAATCCTGGAAAGACAACTGTCTACTTACTGAAGCAAAACCCAAACAGAAGGAAAAACAAAAACCAAAAAAAAAAAAAAAAAGGAAAAAGTACTGGAGGAAAATGACAGAGCTTTTGTGATCTGTGCAGGAATATCAAACACCTTAACATAAATGTGGTTCAAGTCCTAGTGGGAGAAAAGAGAGGAAAGGGCAGAAAAAAAATATGAGAAGAAATAATGCCATAAAAATACCAAATGTGGTGGAAAACTTTAACATTTCAACAATGATCAATAAATTCCAAGTGGGCAAATGCACAAAGAACCATACGTATATGCATCATAGTTAAACTCCTAAAAGCCAAAGGCAAAGAGAGAATCTTGAAAGTAGCAGAAGAAACATACCATGACACATAAAGGAAAAATAAATATGATTAACAGTTGATTTTCATCAGAAATAATGCAGCCCAGAAGGTAATGGGAATGGCATATTTAAATTGCTAGTGGAAAAATACATCCATAAATCAAGAATTCCATATCCAACAAAAATAAAGACAAAATAAAAACATTCACAGATAAACAAAAACTGAAGTAACTCATTGCTCATGGACAGTCCCTAACATGAAATGCTCAAGAAGTCTTTCTGGCTAAAAGGAAATTGGTGGTAACTCAGAGCCACAGGAAGAAACAAACGGCGCTGGGAATCGTAAATATGTAAACATAAGAAATATTTTAAATTTTCTTCTCTTAATTTCTTTACAAAACATGTACTTACTGAAAGCAAAGATTCTAACACTGTATTGTTAAATTTATAATGTACACTTGTTGGGATGAGCACTGGGTATGGTATGGAAACCAATTTGACAATAAATTATATCTTTAAAAAAAGTTTATAATGTATATAGATGCAATAGTATGTATGACACTGATAATACAAAGGAGAGGAAAATGGAGGTAAAACTGGTACAAATTGAAACATACTGGAAAAATAGAGGTAAAGTGGTATGTTTTATTGGAATTAAATCAATATTAACTTAAAACAGATGATAATAAATTAAAGATGCATACTGTAAACCCATGGCATACGTCTCTAAAAAGTAGTCAACCCGTGGTTTAGCAAACAGTATACTAAGTTTCTCTCGTATATGATTACTCTCTGGGTGAGCTTTTTTCTTTTTTATTATAAAGTAAAATATACATGTAGAAAAGTGTACATATTAGGAATGTATATCTCAATTAATTCAGTAAGCAATTTTAAGACCTGTGTGAATTCTTTTGTAACTACTAAGTTTACACTTAGATCTTGAAAGATCTGCAGATTGCCATGCTCTTTTGCATATATTACAATAAACCTTTAACACGTGTTATTATTTTAAAAAGATGCATATTATAATCTCTAGAGCAACACTAAAAAAATAAACTTTCAACAATGTCCTTGAAATTTCTATAGTCAGAATATCAGTTGAATACAACAGTAAAAATATAGTGTTTTAAAAAGACTAGAAAGAAATATACCAAAACAGTAATAGTCCTAAATCAAAAGGGCAGCATTAAAAAGACTTTTTCCTTTTTTGTTGTTGTTTCTGGATTGCATGAGAAGTAGTTATATTTTTAAATTGAATATTCCAATGAAATTTAAACTATGCAAAATATACTATAATAAATATACCAAAAACTCAGGAGATAATAAAGGCATTTAATATGGGTGTCATGCGTGGACATGAGAGAGTCTATGAACGTCCTGAAATAATGTGCACTTATATTTTTCTAGACAGAGAATCTACAGCTTTTATCAGATTCCCAAAGGGATCCGTGTGTCCAAAAAAAGGTTAAGAATCAGTGTTCTAAAGTATTAATAAATGACCTGTCATATCCCATTCATTTGGACTATGGATTTTAAGGCACCGTTACCTAATTATTGCCTTTTGAAATGATAATTCACTAATTTAAGTTAGTTCATAACTCTTTAATTTGCCTTTATTCTTATTTCAGAGGCTCAGATCTCGGTGACAGGAAGAGATAGGGTAAGGAGAATATTCTCTGGGCTGCAAAGACAGGAAATAGCAAGATGATTTTATGAACTAAAAGTCCTCTACTTCTGAAGCAAGGTACTAAGCTATATAATTCTTACTTTTATTTTTCATATAAGTCTTCAGTATAGGACCTATGAATTTATGATTTTAAAGATTTCTCAGGTAATTTGACACACAGGTTGGGAATTACTGCTCAAAATTAACAGTGAAATCCTGAGGCCAAGAAGGTTTGTAATTATTTCTGTATCTCTATCACCCAAAGCAGTGCCCAGAAAACAGGAGATCCTTAATATACAATTTGTTGAATTAATAAATAATTCTTCTTTTTCATAGTATGTGGATAAAAAAAATCAGGCAAAGTCAAATTATCATATATATTACTTATTTTATATATCATATTTTCTTATTCAAGATAAGAAAATACCTATACTCCTTAGATAGTAAATTACTGGTCGTAGCAGAAGATTTCTGCCTTGATACCCTTTCATTCTCACTAATCAAAGTAACAATAACCTCTCATTCACATTATTTCCTAAGGTGAATATGTCATATTTCTTGAGGCAGCAATATCCTTTGTGCTCTTGAATGATTATATCAAGAGATGCCTCGATTTAGACAAACTTACTGTTGTTTTTCTTTCCAAACAAAAGGAAGAAAATTATTATTTATGAAAACAATAATGTCATTGTAGATCACTTCCAAATCCAAGCAAATCTTCCCATATGTTTGCTTAGTAAGTATTGAAGCTCTTGCTATGGCAGTAGCATTTTGAAACTATAAAATTAAATATATGAAAATCATAGATTAAAAGTATAAAAAGTACCTTTAACATAATATTCAGATAAGGTTATCTGACCAGGTAATTCAACTAGGAACCCACTAACCTTGTTCCAGCCTGAATGTACAAAGGATCTCAATCTTGTGAAAAGAAGTTTCAAGCAGGACATATATGCATGCTAGTATTGGGCCTTATTACTAAATCCATTGTATTATAAAATTCATTTCAAAATTTAAAATTGTTAATGCAACAACAAAAAATTAACTGTATGGAGAAAAAAACTGATAAAGAATATACTTTTAATGATTAAGTACAGTAGAACATTATCCTGACTAGAAACATAACATCAAATGTGCTGTTCTGGTCCACTCAATATTCTATTCACCAACATACATTGTAAATATAGCTGAAGAGCCCATATTAAACTTAAGTTAGAGTCACACATTTCAGAGGTGCCTGCTCAACCTTGTAGTGGATATATCAGAAATCTAGTGTCGAACCAAGAAGTGGCTTGGAAAAGAACGCATTCCTCAGGGAAAGGTAGACAAGCTGAACCCTGTAACAATGTTTTAGCTGTCAGATTTGTGATTTCCAAGATCACATTATGTATCTGTTCCTCAAATTTCTCTTTGATCTAGGCTCCTGCCCCATCCCCCTCCTTTATCTTGGGTCTTATTTATAGGTCTTAGGGGAAAAAAGGATAGAAAAAGAGAGGGGTACAAATAAAAACTTAAAGTTACTTTCACTGTAATTCTTAAAAACACTCAAGAGTATAAAGCATTTATGCTTAGGCATTCCCTACCTCTAATAAAATGTAGTGTGAAAAGGGAAACAGGCTCCCTTCCTAAGTTCTGATAGAAGTTCATGCAGGAAGATCAGTTACCGGGCCTGGCACATTGGGAAATACCTTGCATGTGTGGCAGTGCCTAGTATGATCAGCACTGCTACAGGCAGAGGAGGGTCAAGGCAAAGTGGGATTTAAAAAGAGAAGGTGAAGGCCTTCTTCCCCTCCCCTCTTTTATTTTTTTCCCCAAAATACAGGGACATATATGAAGTAATTCTCCTCAAAACTGCCACAGACACCTAGAAGACACTGAAACCCTACTGAACTACATAGATGGGCAAAAGTCAGTAAAGTACCTTTTGCAAAAGGAAGTTTAGTTTAGTTCTACTTTAACATTGTTTTTTTAGAATGGCTCAGATAAACAGTAGGAAAAATCCGGAATACAGCTCTGGTATACCTACAATGCTCAAACGACACCCACATCTCTACAGGTTGCTAGGATACTGTCAAATGATAACATCCCAGTGGATTAATGGCTCTATCACAACCTCTAAAGCAGAGTTCCACCTGGAGTCCAAGGAGGCTTGAGAGCCCTTTAATGTGTTCTGGGAGAATCCCTAGGAGGATATTCTCTAAGAATTTAAAAATGTGCATTTAGAGATACTCTAAAAACTACTAATATAAGTATGGGAGGGCCCCACTTATTATCGAGCAAATCAATGCAATTTCAGTGCCACGATTTACGTTTGTGTTCATAATTAAGTTTGTTGCCATGCGATCATCTAAAATGCTGGTATTGCCTTCAATGTATCCTTAAGCATGTCTGACTATCGTTAAGGAGGCCTGTCCAAAAGTCAAGTGACAATGGCCTCACATCCACAGCTATACTCATGTTAAATTTTCTGGCAGTTATAAAGAATATTGCAATTATAATTTGCAACTAAGAAATTTCCACAAATTGTTATCTTCAATATCTCACATCATGTAGTATATCAAGACTTTTTCACTTTTATGAAGGTAAATCAAGTATTATTTGATTTAGTAACCAGAAGTATCATTCTGGGCTAATAAAAAAAGACTTGACTTATGTCAAAGCTTTGTTTGTGTCAATAGCAGACCAAAGTCATTCTTGTACAAAATTCAGAGACTCAGAAGTAAACTGAACAGAGAGAAGTGGTGAAAGAATGAGGCAGTGAAAACTGAAACACGTGTACAGACAGGGTAAACTCAAAAAACATGAGCTACAGCAGCCCGCTCTGCATTTATCATTTAAGCTCATGTTCTGTTCATCTGCAGACCCAGTCTGTAACGATTACAAGAGCCGTGAAAGTAGTAAAAACTTTCTGTTAAACAGATTTCTAAAAAATTTTTCAATACTTTATTACTTTTGGTTATATTATTAAAAGAGTAGACTATCAAAACAATGGCTCAGCAATGAAAATAAGCTTATTTTTCAACATAGAAAAATTGAAATAATTACAATGACGTAAATCTCAAGATCATCTAGGCAATATATGAAACATAAAACATGCAATCAAAACTATAATGACAAGGGTGCCTGCTGAGTGCCTCAGTTGCTTAAGTGACCAACTCTTGATTTCAGCTCAGAACAAGTCATGATCTCAAGGTCATGAAATTGAGCCCCATGTTGGGCTCTGTGCTGGGCTCCTTAAGATTATCTCTCTCCTGTGCCCTCTTTCCCTCCTCTGCTTTCTCTCTCTCTCCCCCTCCACTAAATAAATAAATGATAAAACGTTAAAAAAAACCACAATGAGATATTATCTCATACCTGTCAGAATGGCTAAAATCACAAACACAAGAAACAAGTATTGGCAAGGATGTAGAGAAAAAGAAACTCCTTGAATTGTTGGTGGGAATGCAAACTGGTGCGGTCACTGTGGAAAACAGTTTGGAGATTCCTCAAAAAATTAAAAATAGAACAGCCCTATGATCCAGTAAACACAATGCTTGGTATTTGCCCCCAAAATACAAAAACACTAACTCAAAGGGACAATAGGCACCCCTATGTTTATTGCAGCACTACTTGTAAGAGCCAAATTATGGAAGTAGCCCAAGTGTCCATGGATAGATGAATGGATAAAGAAGATGTGGTCTAAAGAAGATGAATGGAATTCAGCCATCGAAAAGAACAAAATCTTTGTACTTGCATGGATACAGCTAGAGAGTATAATTCTAAGCGAAATCAGTCAGAGAAAGACAACTACCATATGATTTCATTCATGTGTGGAATTTAAGAAACAAAACAAACGAGCAAAGAAAAAAAAGAGAGACAAAATTAAAAAAAAAAAAAAAAAAAACAAACCAGACTCTTAATTACAGAGAACTGATGATTACCAGAGGGGAGGTGGATGGGGAAATGGGTGAAAGAGGTGATAAAGATTAAGGGTGTACTTCTAATAATAAAAAAAAGGAAAAAAGAAACATAAAACATTTGTAAATTTGTCTATCAATATAGACATATGTAAGACACAATTTAAGTAAAAAAAAATCTGTGTTAATTACATTGGTTAAAATCTATTTTCATGGCTTTTTTCATTTTATTTTAATTTGTAAATTTAGCTAGTAAATTTATATTAACATACAAATGTGTTTGAGGGAAACCTGGATGGCTCAGTCAGCTGAGCATCTGACTTTGCCTTAGGTCATGGTCTCATATTAGGCTTTGTGCTGATAGCACAGAGGCTGCTTTGGATTCTCTGTCTCCCTCTCTTTTTCCACCTCCCCCGCTCATGCTCACTCGCTCGCACTCTCTCTCTCTCTCTCTCTCTCTCTCTCTCTCACTCTCAAAAATAAATAAACATTAAAAAAAAATTTTATATGTCAATTTGTTTGAGAGGTAACTAAGGATACTAAAAAGCATGAGTTCTGGAGCCTAGACAGCCTGGGTTTAAATCTGAGACCTGACATTGATTAGTTGTGGGATGCTGAATAAGTCATTTAGCCTATCTGTGCCTCAGTTTGCTTATCCATCAAATAGAGATAATAGTAATACTGAAAATGTGAGATTAAAAAAAAAAGGGTATAAACTCTGGAACCAGGATGCCTGTATTTTATAGTTCAATTTCTCTTCTCTTGGGGTGTACTATTGCAGGATTTTATTGTGTCTAGTCATAGGATTATAGAAGAGATTAGACGAGTGTGAGTGTGTGTACATTTTCTTTCTTTCTTTCTCTTTCTCTTTCTCTCTATCCATCGATCCATCCATCCATCCAAATGCCTAGAACATAGTAAAAGTTATATGTTACCTAGCATTGTTATTGTTACTATAATTTCATTATTAATATTATTATATGGTTTTACATTTATATAAACACTAGGACTGTAAGGAGTTTAAATCTATATGTGTATATATACATTAAACAACATTATGATATAGTATCAAAGTCTATAAGGTGGGAAGAGCAATGCAAATTTTTTTCCCTTTAAACAGGGCCCATAAATGACTAAATAAACTGAAACTATTTTTTAAAAGTTTATCTCCACTATCCTGTCTACCTTAAACTATGTTTCAACAACAGAAAATGTATCATTTTTGAAACTCTTAAGAGTAGTGGCAATCTAGCAACACAACAAGGGTCACTAATATTTTGGTGCTCTACTCACCTCCAACCATCACTGACCACTGACAAAACACTGTAACAACTACACACGCACATAGCATGGCAGCTACAAATCAGGCAAGTGCTTGACATCAGCCAAATCAAATGTGGTTTCATTTCTGCTCATTAAATGTAAATGGTAGATCAGTGAATGAAGTAAAAATAACAACAATAACAAATATCTTTTCAGTTTTCAATAAGGTAGTATAAATTACTTAGAACAAACAGAAATACGACCTTTCATACACAGACTGTGCTACTTTTTTCATATCAAGATAACTATCCATGACTTAGAGAATTTTTTGCTTAGATATTTTTTTCCTTACACTTTTATGATTCCATGGAAATTTTAAAAGTATTTGGAAACAGAATGCTATCAAGATCAATGTATCAGTTTGTTTTTAAATGAGGATAGGAGTGAATACTCAGTTTTATCTTGACGTAAATGATATTTTTCGGGGCACCGGGTGGCTCAGTCGGTTAAGCGTCCGACTTCGGCTCAGTTCATGATCTCATGGTTCGTGGGTTCAAGCCCCGCAACGGGCTCTGTGCTGACAGCTAGTTCAGAGCCTGGAGACTGCTTCAGATTCTGTATCTCCCTCTCTCTTTGACCCTCCCCTGCTCACGCTAGCGCTCTCTCTCTCTCTCTCTCTCTCTCTCTCTCAGAAATAAATAAAACATTTAAAAAATTGTTAAAAAAATAAATGATCTTTTTCTATCAAACAATAATAGGCAACTTAATTTCTCTAGGAATGAGCTGGCCTCTAAATAAATAAAGCCACATTCTGATAGTATACATCCTCTGTTACGATGTCAGGACACAATTTAATTCTCTTTTGCTGAGATACATGATTAAATTACCTCATTTGTCTTTGCCATGCATGTGATGGTTAGGTTTTTTTTCCCCCCATACAAATCCACAAGAAAATTCTTCATAGGTATAATTTCCTAAAAATATTTGGTGCTCTATGCTCCATCCTGGATAGTGAATACAATTTGGATAATAGCCAATAGATGGCACTGTTCACACTAGGTAGCAAAGACCACATAAAGGTCTCATTACAGACACAAATTACTAAGACCAAATACCTACTCAATCAGAGAATTTGAATTTTCTGTGATGAGGATATATGTTAACAGATATCTAAAAACTTATACTTAGTAGTTATAGACTATGGAGACCAATTTAAGGCAAACCATTTACTTATTCACCTAAAAATATTTATTGAGTACCTACTATCACTAGGCACTAGAGACACAAAAGTGAATAAGGCATTTCCCAGTCTCAGATAATCATACAATAATGTGACAAGTAAAACTACTAATGGAGATATGCGCAGAGAAGCACAAGGGCTCATTCTGGGGACGGAATGGATCAGGGAAAGATTTTTGCAAAAATGATGCCTGAGCTGCTCAGAGGACTCAGGTTGGGAGAGAGAGGTTGTTAGTATATCAAACTTTAAACAAAGGGAAAGGCAACCGCAAGGACGAGAAAATAAGAAATGGTATAAAATAAAGTGCAAAGTATGAATCAGAACATATCAAGATATAAACCTGAAAAGTATCCGTAGCACTCAAAGGGTCTGCTACCTAAGAAATCTGGGCTTCAACCTTTAGATGACAGGGATCCATTAAAGGAGAGACACAGAGTAGCATGATCAGATTTGCATTTTAGAGAGATCACTGCTAGAAGTATGTTAGCGTGATTTTGAATGAGATAATATCAGAGGAGGGAATCCAACACAGTGGTTATTGTGGTAGTCCAGGCCGCAAGCAATGAAGCCTTAACCAGAGCACTAGCAATAAAGAGTAGAGAGGAAGACAATTTTTAGAAATATTTAAGGTATGTGTGTTAGCAGGATATGGCATTCACATTGATGTAAACAGATGAGGAAGAAGGAATCTAGAATGACAAACAAGACAATATAGTTCATAGGTCCTTCAATTTGAAATGCCACAGATGACTTTTTATTTGATTTGTCATCCTTTAATTGCCTTTACTATAAAGTATACGTTGCTATCCTTTTACCCATTTTCTCTTTGATAGCATCCTGTACTTTACCTTCAAAACACCTACCAGAACTTGTGAGAATTACCTCAAAAATATGCATATTATATATTTGTTTGTCTTCTACTCATTAGGTGTTACTTCATGAGGACATAGGCATCTCTCCTAACTTAGATCACTGTTTCATAAATGGCACCCAGTATGGTAGTTAATGCTCAACAAATACTTGTTGAAGCAACAGATATTTCTGAAGTTTCAAGTTCTACTCACATTGCACTTGGCTGATTATTTTCCATCAGTATCAAACACGACTTTAGGCCACATTCAGAAAAGCAAAAACCACAAGAGATGTTGCCTACTCATTAAGGACTTTAGCATTTTTTCAGTGACAGCTCTTCTCATCAGGACAGAAAGGAGCCTTTGACATGTCAAGTTAGAAGCTATTTTTCCAGTGTTCTCTGGTCAGGTCAGCATTCTCCATCATGGACAACAACTAAAATACCACTGTAAAAGAACATGAAGTTTCCTCCTTTACCTTCTGAGTCTTGCCAGGATTTCAACCATATCTCTTTGCATCCCCTTCTTTCATGGATATTAATTTATTCAAATGGATTAATCTTCGCTTCTCAAGGCTATCTTAAGATATCATAGGGACTGGCCAATTTAACTGTCCCTTAAAGAAAAACCTTTTCCCACTCTCACATTGTAGAATATTAATTACTGCACGTATAGGGAGGGGGTGGGGAGAGTGCACTGTGCTGTATTTAAAAATATATGCCTGGTTTCCCAATG
>NW_024080737.1:2943472-2968472 GCF_003009895.1 Hyaena hyaena | reverse complement strand
GGGTCAACAAAGAATTAAGTTATACTATATGATACAGTAAATACCAAGACTGAATACTGCAGTATATATCACTAAGTTACATCAAAATTTCAAATTTAAAAATAATAGCCTCTGACAAACCTGCAAAATATTTAAAGATGTCATTTATTCCTTTTCTAATCTAATTATCTTTCCTTGTTTTTTGCAAATACCAAGTAGTATTTTCTTTAATAAAGCAACCCATTCCTTCCTCTATTGATCATTGTAAATTTCTTCATAAGCTAGTTCTTTCATTCTCTATAATAGAGGTAACAAATAGTGGTAATAAAATTAAATACGCACTGACTCCTTAAAATACAAATTATGTAGTCCTCAAACTTCCCCTATGAATGCTTGAAATAAAAGGGAATAGTAGTGACTTCCAATATTTTGACAGATTTCCAGCAAAAACCAGATTCATGTTTGTATATATACGCACATTGTATTCAGCACTAATCAAAAGGTACAAGTTGTAAAATACCATAATTTTATTTATAAGTAAACAAAAAGTTAAGTAATATGTGTATAAATATATCTGGGAAGAGAAGAAAGTATAGAAAGATGAGTACTAAATCATTAACACTGGATTAGTAGTTTAATAAGAGAAGATACATTGAATTTTTATCAGTTTTTACCCACTACAATGAACATGTATTATTTTATAATTTTTTAAGTATATAATAAAATTTTTAAAGGGGAAAGGATGTGAGTAAAGTACATTTTCTCACAATTCACTGTGAACATATTAGAAATGAGACATTGTTTTTAGCAATCTGTTACTTACATAACTGGAAAAGTTAAGATTTTTTCTTTCTCTATAGTAATTATGATATACTTACAGAAAGTCTGTTTCTATAAATATTCACACACCATTTTAACATCCCATGAATGAGGAGGAAATGAAAGAAGTAAAACAGAGAGGTTGTGTACATTGCTAGAGGTCAAACAGTAAAATCACATTCTCCTGACTCCTCGTGCTGTGCTATTCCTAAAATAAACAGGCTGTGTATGTTGAAGATAAATACAGATACTACGATCCTGTGGCAAATGCTAATGAGTGTGGTCAAAGATACCACTGTAGCAGACACCCTCCATCTTAACTCATAATGTTTTGATGGGAGAAACAGAAAACAACAACCCCGTTACCTCTGCTGCTAGCTTTCTCCCTTAAGTCACAGATCTTAGATCCTGAGAAAGTCATGAAATGACTATCAGGTACCTTGCAGTGTACCTGCAATGAAGCAGAAACTACAATGTCCTAACTAGAATAAATGATGATGATGATGATGATAATGATGATGATAATAATAATAATACAATATTCAGTTACTCTGGTGGCTTCAGGAGGGAGGGCCTGACTTTCAGTAATGAGAAGTTGGGGTGAGAATGGGAGGCGGGTGATTTAATGCACTTAGAATATTTAGTTTTACTCTATAAAGCTTTAATAAGCACAGGTATGTAAAATTCAGAAAATGAAGTTTATCTAGATTAAACATATATATGAGACTATTAGTAGGATTAGTAGGAAAATTACAGGATATCTTGTTATCTATTTATTAATTTTTTAAAGCTAACTGCTAGGACCATTATGTAACATGGTAAAAACGTAACATTATGTACATTATGTATAAATGTAACAAGAGATCTTTGGAAGAGTGGGGATGGAGGGAGGGTAGAAAAAGGGCCCAAGTTCATGCTGTTTGGACAAATGGGTAATATTTACTAATCACTCTCTGAAGGAGAAATTTTTAATAAACTTGTAACTGATCAAAAAATGTCAGAGACATATCAGTGACAATGGCACTGCTTCTGACTAGCATGTAAGCCAGTCCTGAGATTTAAGACCTGTAAACTGCCTAAGAAATCATGACAGTAATATGACATTAACATTTAATCCACATTAAAGGTATTTTAATTTACACACATTCATAAGACACACTTATTTGTTAAAAGAAAAGAAAGATTTATGAAATTGATCTTCCAAAAAGAAAAACTTCATGCTGTTTTATTTCATGATCACCGTTTGAAGAAAGTGTCGGTTTTAATATGCACATTTACCCTAAACCTCAAATATATATTGGCTTAGGTGAGAAAAATAAATTAAAATGCTGGGAGGAGAGGGATCTATTATGTTGAAGTCCTTATATGAGGTAATAAATATTTTTCATCAGTGTTTAATAAATATATAGACTATATGAGTAATGTCAGCGCATTTTGAGATAACTATATTCTCAAACTCATTTGGACAAATGTCAAAAACATTTTTTCAGAACACAGTGGGGAAATATTAAGATAAAGCAGATATTTTAAAATGTAACAGATGGAAAAGGAGTGACTTTAGAATAGTGTTTATACCTTCTGTTTGCATTTTCTAGTTCATGTTGTATGTCAACTAAATCCTCAAGAGTATGACAATACTACATTAACTGTGTTTATCCTTGTATTGGATAAAATTATTAGTCTGTGAACTAAACTACAGCAGGTTTATTTACAAATTCTATGCAAAATAGCCTAAAACAAAGAGGAAAGGGCTTTTATTAGAACTAGTATTATTATTGATGAGCAGGTATAATAACAATGGCCCTGCCTACATTTCTGGCAAGCAGCAACCGTATTCTACAAACCACTGATGGGCTAAACAAGCTATTAATGACAGTTGCTTTTCAACACTTAAAATGGCCCAACTGTGTTACCTGACCACAAGGACAAGTAGGTCATCACTCTCAAATGTTATACAATATAAGAAACATAAATGAGACCTCTGTGGGGAGAAAAAACCCACAGGTATGGCTCCAGAGTTCTTTTGCTATTCAACTATTAATAGAAAGCAAATCCCACTTAAAGTTGTAAACACCTGTAACCCTTTTTCCTAAAGGATTTATCATCACTTATTTAATTTTCTACCTAACACTGAGCAAGATAGTGCCCCAGCGTCTAGCTGTCCTAGTGTCCAGCTTCAGCCCTGAAATATAGAGCTTAACACCTGGAATCAAAGAAAGGAGGAAAAAAAAATGGTCCCTCTGTTACTCTCCTGTAGAGTGTCCATCTGTCTGGGTTTATGAACACCCAACCAATCATTTATAGGCTGCAGAATCATACTCAATGGGTACATAGGGGAAGCATCTAGATTCTTCAATACATGCAGAAGACCTTGTTCAATGGACACATGTCTTTCAAGTCAATGCCTTTCAATGTACCTTTCTTCCTGGTGTTTCCTGGACCAGCAGCTTTCCCTCTCTTGGGAGCTTGCTGAATGGAGAATCTCAAGTCCTACCCCAGACCCAGAGAATCAGAACCTGAGTGTAAACAATATTTCCACTTGACTACATTAAAAACACTCTAAAAAATAAATATTTTAGTCCTCATTCAGTAGTTCAATAACTACTCGCTACATTATTTAGAATTTTAAAACATAAGATGGTAGGAAAATATAGAGTCAGGTCTCTCTGATATAGCAGAGGAGAACTTAGAGTTAATTTTCGACACCGTTAGAGCATCATTAATAATAAAAAAAAATGTCAGGAGCAATATCACCTAATAACCATCCACCTTCACTCCTCCAGCCCCTCTGTGTTAACAGACATATACTGGGATTGTAACCAGAGGTCTTTAATTCATATAGGATTCTTCATCAAATAAAAGGTATTTTTTAACTATGAAATCTAACTAACCATACCATTATAAGTGGTGTATTCACTCATTTCTAAGTCTTTAAATAGATATGATCACTGAGCTCTTTGAGATGTTTTGTGTTTAATTCTGCTGGCAATTCCTGCAGGATTCCCATAGGAGGACTACTCAGGATTCAAAGTCTACTTACCACTGATTTCCAACATTTTCCATTATGAATTTCTCTTTGAGGTGGAAACGTTCATAGAACCCTCCCCATCCCTGATAGTAATCGTAAGTTTAATACATAACTGGAAGCACAAACAAAAAATTATCCCTAGTAAAACAGAGTACAACACTAAAATGCCAAAATAGTGAACACAGATCTAGGGTTTGGTGTTACCATAGCATCAGCTGGAGGGTAGGGGCTTCAAAGTGAGTGGAACCAAAGTAGTAGCCTCAGGAAGCATTGCTTCTGGGAGGAAATCAGATAAATACATGACAGTGACAAGAAAGAAGAAAGTAAGAAGAAACAAACAGCTAAACAGAAATAAAACATGCCAACCTCTTCATCCCTGCCACACCCCCACCATTGGCCATTAAAGAAAGTACATTACTGCAGAAGCAGGTGCCCTAGAACTAGGAACTCTGTCTACAAAATGTCTAGAACTTTAAAAAGAAAGGAAGGAAGGAAAGGAGGGAAAGAACTCAAATCAACCTATATAAAGCTAGTATAAGAAGCAGTAAACAGAAAATGCAAATCAAAACATTTCAACAGATGAAAATTCTTCCCACAAAACCAACCCAAAGCACAAGTCTTATTTGGACAAATAACAATAAGAAAGCCAAGAATATTCAGATATTCAAAAAACAAGAAAAGATATGGAAGAAAAACTATTTCAGAGTTGAAGAATAAATTATAAGGTGTCCAGGGAAGAATAAATTTGAATGAAAATTTGATAAAAATACTAAATGAAACCAGACAAACTAGTTCTTAGTTGTTTGAAAACAAACTAAAGTAGTACAAAGAGTCAAAGACAGAGACTGAAATAGAAGATGAGCAAAGAAAGATTCTATATATAAATACAGAATACATGCAAAACTGGAATCCCTGAAGAAGAAAACAAAACAATGTAACAGTTAATACTTAATACTATAATCCAAGAAAATTATTTCTTCTTAATGAGAAAACTTAAGTCTACATATGAAAAAAAAAACACTTCAAAATTAGCCAGAAATAATAAACTTTGAGAATCATCCTAGTAAAACAAGGGCAATGAAAAAAATGGTGAGAGAGAGAGAGACAGAGAGAGAGAGAGAGAGAGAGAGAGAGGGAGGGAGGGAGAGAGGGAGGGAGGGAGNGAGAGAGAGAAAGAAAGAAAGAAAGAAAGAAAGAAAGAAAGAAAGAAAGAAAGAAAGAAAGAAAGAAAGAAAGAAAGAAAATTATACACAAGGGTAAGAAAATAAGGCTAGTGCCACAAAAATCAAGAGCAGGGTAACATTTTCCAGGAAGTCAAGGGAAAAAACTGTAAGCCAAGGATATTATGTCCAACCAAACTGTCATTCAAGTAGCAAACCATAGAGAAACAGCTTAGAAGGTGCAAGATCTCAGGGAATGCTGTACTCAGGAGGCTGTCCTGAGGAATATACTACTGGATGAGTTTTACACAAACAGGAGACAAAGAGGGAAATAACAGCAAATAAGCTAACAGTAAATATGTAATGCAGTTAATTTTAGAGATGATTCTTAAAAAAAAAGGTGACAGCATGAATAGACAGTGTATAAACATCATATATTCCAACAGAGTAGGAAGAATACAAGAAGAAATGGGAGGAAAATGAGGAAAGCAAAGTACAACAGGAGCACTGGCTATAAAAAAGATAAGAGGTGGGAAGTAAGGGATGCCATTTAAAAGTTTAAGTAGAAATAAGGGATAGCAAAAGCATATAAAAGATATAAATACAAAGCTAACCCCTAGAAAAAGACCACAAACCTTCTTAACTTCATAACAATAATAATAATAATAGCTCTTCAGAAATAATTCTCCTTACGTTCTGCACATCTTATATTGGCCAACAGCCTTTCTTCAGAATTATCTTTTCAAAGATGTTTTGTATAGTAAACAGTCTTGGAAGATACAGAATCTCCCTAGATCAGGAGGCAGTTCTGCTACCAAATTAGGATACTAAAGGTAATATTTTTCTCTTGGGCAAAGTTTGGGCCTATATTCTGTCAGCTCCTTAAAGAATATTCCCTCATCTGTGACACAAACCCACTGGGTATGCACCATCACCCCATGGTACTTGCATGTCAATGGGAACCTACATAACCATGTAGTATGTGCTACCTTTGGTGCTGTTAGTAATACAAGAGCTTTGTCTCTGACCCAGAAATCTTATGTTCTCTGCTAGCATCTAATAAAGTGTGGCAAGCATAGAAGTAAACTAAAATCTCATACTTTTAAAAAAAGAAGACACAAAGTGAGAAACATAGTAAATATAATGACACATGCCTTAATTAGGGAGGACAGGAAAGGTTTCAAGTGAGCCTGGAACATCTTGTGCCAGAAAATAAGGAAGCGTTTTTTTTTTTAAAAAAGGTGGGGTATGTAGAAATGATCCAAAAGCCATCTTGAAAAGATACTCCCTGGACTAATCTGGGACAATGAGCATCAAAATAAATTTAAAAAACACTGAATGATAACCTATTTAATGAAATAAAAATCCATGAGTCCTTGTTCAAAATAAGTAGCTAAAACAAGAAATAAAGATGGGTTATTCCTTGAAGTTGAATGCTGTCTGCTAAATATGGGAGGCAGTGGTAGAGTTGGAAAATCTCCCTTTTACAATCATCAGGCAACAATCACCATTGGATGAGGCACTGACCTTCAGAGACCCTGTCTAGAACTTTCAACACACACAGGCTTTATGAGTAGTAGACAAGTTTGTGAAAAAGAAAAATAAAATAGTACTGGGCAATATAGTAAAATATTTAAGCTAAGAATGGCATGCTGGACAGTTCCCAGGAAAAGGTAGCAACACAGAAAAAAAGAAATGACAGAACAAAGGTTGAATTGAGAGATTGTGACAAATCAATGAGATCAACCCTTAAAGAGGTTCCAGGGGAACACAGTCCACCTATCTCATGCCCTTATCTCCCCACTCCTGCCTTTTCCTTTCTAGGGTTACAAGAAGAGCTCATAAGCATAGAACACAATGATACTACAACTGTGTATGTGCCCTTATGGCAAGTATAACATGCATCATTTTTGTATTTTTATTTTTTTATTTTTAAAAGATCTTATTTTTATGTCATGTCTACACCCAAAGTGGGGCTCAAATGTACAACCCCAAGATCAAGAGTTGCATTCTCCACTGATTGAGCCAGCCAGGAGCCCCTTTTTTAGCTTACTTAAATTTATACTTGCTTCTATCCTTTCTTAGAACCGTTTGAATTCTCTATGATAATCCAAATATATTTTAAAAAACAAAGAATGAAGGCTATATAAAGAAGAAATTAATTCCACATATGTGGGATGTTCTTAATTTTATACCATATATTTTTGAGGATCATAATCTATTAGAAGCTATACTTCTAATTGTATTTAGCTACACAGCCAATTCAAAGGGTTACATGTGCTAGAAGGCAAGGGCTGTAAGTATCTGTTCAGCTGGAAACTGAAGAGACACAAACCTACAGAACCCACAGCTGCTACACAGACAGGTTTCATTAACGCTCAATAATAAATTCTTTTTATTAATTTTTTAACGTTATCTATTTTTAAGAGAGACAGAGCATGAGTGGGGGATGGGCAGAGAGTGAGGGAGACACAGAATCCGAAGCAGGCTCTAGGCACCAAGTTGTCAGCACAGAGCCCAATACGGGGCTCGAACTCACGAACCATGAGATCATGACCTGAGTCCAAGTCAGACACTTAACCGACTGAGCCACCCAGGCACCCCTCAAATAATAATTCTTGAGTTCATTTCCCTTCTAGGCAGTTGTGAAGAAGATCACTAACTTTACTGGACAGTAGTGCACAAGGCAGTATGATATGTATTAGGTGTGTGTATATAGGATATTATGTTACATATTAACATATTCATATTATTGTTAATAGTTTACAGGCAGTAGGTTGCAATGTCAAGCTGCAGAGTCTTTTTAACAACCTAAATGAAATGCATTAAAATCATCTACTTCCCACCACCTGTTGTATTAATCCTGCCTCCCTCATCCTAAAATGCATTATCTTTGAAATATATTTGATATGTATGACCCAGCTGAAAATGAAATATAATTTAGGGTCAAGAATAATTAATAATTACTCCTGACTTTAAGAAGTAGCTATGTTTGATCAAAGGTTTTAAATGTTTTTAGTTGGAAAACTCTTTCTTCAAATAAAATCTTATTTTAAAATTTTTTAAATTTACAAAATAGCTAAAAGTGGAACCACTCTGATTAAAGTGGGCAGCGGCAGTCTGGATTGCCACCTGCTTTGGGGAGGTTGCCTGGCACCTCAAGGCTGTTAGAAAACCAGTGCTGAATAAGATTGTAAGTAAAGTATAAATGCATGAAATAATCACTGAGGATTAGTTCATACTAGTGAATATAAAATGTAAACTAAAAAATTAATTATTATTTACTAAGGCATATGAAACAAGAAATATGAAGTCTTTTCAATAAATAATAATTTATGAGTATAAAAGACAGCTCATTTTGGCATAATGGTAGCTGTTCTTCCTTGTTGTAAGCCCCCAACTGATACTGGAATTTGATGTTTTAGATTAACATTTTTATTCTAATGTCCATATGTCCTAAATATATATGCCACTATGAAGTGACAAACTGGGATTCAGGAAATAATTACTAATAATAACAATGTTATTTATTTACTTCTAATCTGGACAAATATATAGTTCAAATATTCTAAACTAGGTTGTTATATATTGCCTTCTAATAATTAACCTATACTTTTTAAGATCATTTTTTTAAGATCATTTTTAAAAAGCCTTGCTTTCCTCAGTTTCCTTTAGCTGTTGAAAGGAAAACCAAAAACCCTTTCTAATTCTAAAACTACTATAAGTCAAAATGAAGCAGGCTCCTGCTAACTGTTTGCTTTCGTGGGAGCAAACAAAAGCACATTAATAGTTAACAAAGCTACAATATTATATACGAATGAAGTCTTGCATTAAAAAAGTACTTAGATTGTATTTACAAAAGAATCTCTATCATTAATTATTCAACATTTGGATTTGACCAGAAACCAGAGCATGACTTTATAATGCTCTGTTTAAATGAACTACTTAATGTTGTAATGAACACTCAATGCAGTGAGCTAAATGAATTTTGGACCTGGTATAACACGACAGTTTCTCTAATTTTTTGATCAATGGACAGATACTAATGTTAAGTCAGTCTGAATTTCATTTGTACTTTAAAAATGTTTACTTAAACAAAAAATGTTGCATCTCAATTATTTTATATTCTAAAACGGAATGTAGTTTAAACTGATGCATTATTCATAAAGCAAAGACATCAGGAAAAACAAAGCTGTGCCCTTCTTTCAAAGCCGTTAAATTGCTAAAACATACCATATTTATGCATGCAATACTTGATTGTGTTTTTCTTAAAACACAAGCTTGTTTTTGTCAGATCAAGATATGCCAAAAATTCGACACCAAACATTTTTGTTTATAATTAAAGCAATCATCAATCCAAGGATTGTCATCCATTTTATTTCATCTCTACATCAAAAAAAAAGTAATTTAAAAAAATTTTAAATTCCCTTGAAATGATAAGATAAATGAAAATGTAAGTGCCTTCACATAATAACAGTAAGCTGACCCTTTGGGAAATGGTTGACTTTCTCAATACAAGGTATTCAAAGCTCATTCAAAAGTGTTCATTTAGAATGCAGATATCAAAGATGATGCAAATGTTCAAGAGAAAATTAGAACTTACCAGATGTTCTAATCCAGCTTTGATGTTTCCAGATTCCCTAAAATAGAAGAATAAAAGTTCTAAATAGTTGCTAAACACTTGTCTGCTATAATTTACATTTACCTCAAATATGTTTTATAAATCCTTATGATTTTTTCCATATATCTTCATTAATGTTCACAATAACACTGGTTTGAAAAACAAAACAATTTCCATCAAAAGGAAACAGATAATTTATTTACATCTAATAATATTACCACTAAAACTGGTATTCCACTAACAGAATGTTTCAGATTATTCAGTCAGCAGAGAACAAAACGAACTCTCAAATATACTATTATTTTACTATTCACAAAACATCTATTTATTTCACATTAGCTCTTTCATTAGAATTTGTTTTCTTCAACATTTATGACATAGCATTCATACAGATCCTATCTACCACCTAGATTCTACAAATGACATGTTACTTTTTTTGGTTTATCAAATATCCATCCACCAACGGCTGCATTTTTATATTAAAAAGATACACATAAAGTATATGTTTGTGACTCTATAGCTAAGTAACTACTTCTTAAGTTTTTCCCTGACACTGATTTTATTAACTTAGTGCACACTACAAATCAGTACCTGTAGTAATACTAAAAAACAAAATCTCTTTAAATAAGCCACAAACATCATATATCATGATATTTTTTAAATATTTAACTTCTTTTCACTATAAAAGACTCCTGATGGAACTAAGTAACAAAGATAATTTAAATATATATTTGGCAAAGTGTGGCTAATAATTGGATTTTTTCCTTGATTCTGGTTTATACTAGTTTATTAGTGACAAATGGACTTAGAATTTCCTCACTCAAACCAAGTAGTATTTTAATTCTATCAAAAATACCAAGTCTTGTATTTTCTATACAAAAGTATACTTCTACCACATTGCAGAGAATAATTATGAAACACCCAACAACAGTATTGCATTCATGATGTTTATCTTTCCCTCACACCTCTTTCTTTCTCTAAAGGGGCCCCAACTTTACTTTTCTTCTCCTTACTTCTCTCTCCAATTTTCTCTGCCAAAAATATAGTTATTTTTGTCTTGCTATACAATCTTTCCAAATTTCCCTATCGTTTACCCCTTCAGATCTGCTGCCTGAAAACTATTCTCAGGGCTTCCAACTTTTGCTCTCACTGCCCAGTCTGGCATACTGGGAATAAATTACAACATCTATTGATAAGGACTCATCCTTAGCCATTCTCTTCTCTACTTTCTGCTTCTGGCAATCTTAGCAATATTATATATTCAGCACTTAAAAATTTAAGGATTTCCGGGGGCGCCTGGGTGGCTTAGTCAGTTAAGCATCCGACTTTTGCTTAGGTCATGATCTCGTGGTTCGTGGGTTCGAGCCCGACATCGGGCTCTGTGCTGACTGCCAGCTCAGCCTATTTCAGAGTCTTTATCTCCCTCTCTCTGACCCTTCCCTGCCACGCTGTCTCTCTCCCTCTCCTAGAAATAAATAAAAATATTTTTAAAAAAATTTAAGGATTTCTGAAACTCATTCTTTGGATGCAGTCCTAATGACAAATGACAAGAATAAACTGTATAGATATATAATTGTATAGGTACATAAATAATTATTTTTAACTTTATTTTTATAAATTTAATGCATTTACTGGAGCTAGAGGCCAAGTAAATATTTAAGTTTTCACAAGAATATTTTCATACAGTCACTGTAATTTAAAATTTTAACAAAAAATAATGCATATAGTGAAACATCTGACAGTGCAATACGTGTGTGAACGCACCGCAATATAATTAAGTCTTCCTCCCACCAATGACTCCCAGTTCTCAATCAGATATTAGCTCTTTGTGTGCCTTTCTAATGATATTCTATAGGTGTGTGTGCGTGTGTGTCTGTGTGTGTGTGTGTGTGTGTGTGTCTTTCTCCTCCTCTGTTGTTATTTTTTTAACCCAAACAGAAGCCTACTAGGCTCACTGTTTTGTACCCTCACTTGGCAATCTAACATAAAGTTTGCACTATATAACATGCATCTACATCATTTTGTCCACATGGCTACACTGTCACATAATGGTTCTTATTAGAAAATAATACTGATATAAAAAGGACAAAAACTGCTCAGATTCAAAGTACAAGTCGATAATTTACTATTTGAAACCACTGGAATCAGACATGATTCATTAGAATATTTTGGATTTTAGAAAGGTAATCAGGTATAAAGTTTACTATATGTCATATAACACTGGCAGCAAGATTTGAAGCAGTACTTCATTATTGTACACATCAATAATTATGAAAGAAACACAACTGTCCACACAAAATGGGATAAACAAAGACTACAAATGACTTCATTTCATGGTTGGTTTTGCTATCAATTGAGTTTGCCACAAATTCAGGAAAATCTCCCAGTATTTTGAGCTATTTGCATTTTGGGATCAAGGATAAGAAACTATTCTTGGGGCACCTGGGTGGCTCAATTGGTTATGCATCCAGCTCTTAATTTTGGCTCAGGTCATGATCTCAGCATTCGTGGGATCGAGCCCCATGTTGAGCTCCATGCTAACATTGCAGAGCCTGCTTGGGATTCTCTCTTTCCTCCTCTCTCTGCCCTTCCTCTGTTTGTTCTCTCACTTTCTCCAAAAAAAAAAAAAAAAAAAAAAGTTTAATTAGACTACTGTCTTGTTATATTTCCAAGTGATTCTTATTTAGGAAATATTTTGAATAGTAAACCTGAATGAAAACTAGGGATCATCCTTGACACATGCCCTTTCCTCCACTACCAAATGTAAGCAAATATAATCAACCACAGAGTCTTGACCATCTAACATCCTTAATTATCATTTCAATTTAGCTACTTGTTCCTATCCTCACAGTCTCTACTTTATTTTAGGCCATCATCTTTTCTCTCCCAGCTACTGCAAAAGCCTCTTGATGAGTCCCAATGGCTCCTGCCTTGCCCCATGTCAATTCATTCTCCATAATACAGCAAGATCTTCCTAAAATGTAAGCTTGATCATATCATTCCCTTTTTAAACTCTACAATATCCTACTCCACTCTAGTTCACTAATTCCCTCTGTTATCTTGCCAGAGGTACATCACAAAGACGATGACAGCAATAGCCATAAGAAATTATTAACCTGGCTTCCCTTACCACTAAACCACTTTCTCCCTCTACCCAAAATACTCTTCCTCTAGTCTTTCCTCACCTAGCTTAAAAACAGAAACAAAAGAGAACAACAGCAACAACAAAACATCCCTAAGGGCTCAATCCATACTGGCAAGGAAACCTTTTCCGTTCCTCACAAATGAACTAATCAACTGTTTCATGTGTTCTCACCACATAATTTACCTTACTTTATTATGAATACCTGTTTACCTTCCCACTGACACCACTAAAAGGAAAACTCCTTGAGAACATGGTTGTATCTTTAAAAATTTTATATCCCAGCACCCAATACAGTGCCTGCATCAGAGTATGTATTCAACTAGTAAGGGTCTGACATCTAAACATGAAGACAAGGTTGAATGGTGAAGCAGTAGAAACCAGTTCAGGTCCCTGAGTGGTCCTACCCAGCCCTACTTTGCCTCCACTCTACACAAGAGAGCAAGGCCAACTGCAACATCAAGTGGTTGTTTGGGAAAGTAGGGTTAAGAGTTGTGTGTATGTGTGTGGTGTGTGGTTGTTTTGTTTTGCTTTGTTTTATTTTGTTTTTGAAGGAGTTTGAGGACACAGTGGAAACTGTAACTGACAGAGGCCAGAGTACAACATTAGAGGCTTTGCACTCTAGTTTTTAAATTATCCCAGAGAAGCACAAGCCAGATCTGAGATTTTACCTCTTTCTTTAAAGTTACTAGCCAAGGGAGCTGACTGTTGCAAAGAATAAGAGAGATCCACGCAGCAAAACTGTATGACCTCTGAGGTGAAACAGCGCAGGAATAAAAAACAACAAATGAGCAATCTCATCCAGAGAAAAAAGAACAAACTGAGCAAGAATACTGTAGGCATACTAACATCTTTAAAGACATAAGATTCTTAGAAATTGAATACCCTCCCCCCCAAAAAAACAGTTATGAAGAAGAATCAATAAGAAACAGCAAGTATTAAAAATACAGGAGTTTTAGGGGCACCTGGGTGGCTCAGTTGGTTAAGCCTCCTACTTATGCTCAGGTCATAATCTCGCAGTTCATGAGTTCAAACCCGAGGTCAAGCTCTCTGCTGTTAGCATGGAGCCCACTTCGGATCCTTGGTCTCCCTCTCTCTCTGCCCATCCCCTGCTCATGCTCTCTTTCAAAAATAAATTAAATATTAAAAAATATATTTTTTAAAATACAGTCATTTGAAATAAAGAACTTTGAGGATGAGTTAAAAGCACAATAGCTACAGACAGAACAAACTGATGAGCACACACTGGGTGGAACCCTCCCAGAAGGCACAGGAAAGGATGAAAAGACAGAACAAATAAGAGATAAGATTAGGAACAGAAGTATTAACATCTTTATAATAGAAGCCCTAGAATGAAAGCAAAGACAAAATAGGAGAGAAAAAATATTTGAATAATGACAAAAAATTACCTAATACAGAATTATTCAAATCTTACACTGAAAGGGTACAGAGTTCAGTGTACAGGATAGTTAAGAGAAAATCCACAGCAAAGCATAATATAAGGATAATTAATACTGTTACAGATCAAAAACAAAGGCTAAAAGCTTCCAGAAACAAAAAAAAGTACCCTTCCATACAGGAAGAATAACATCAACATCAAACTTCTCAACACTAATGCTGAAGTATAAACTATGGAGTATGAACTTCCAATGTAAAGTGTTAAAGGAAAAGGGCTGAGAACCTATAATTTATATACTGCTAATAAATTATTATTTAAATTGAATAAAAAATAAATTCTCAGCATAGAAGATTCCAGGAAATTCACTACACAAAGACATTATTTGAAAGAAGTTCTGAGGAATGTAGTACAGTAAGAACAGAAGTAAACTCAGGATGATGCAACCAGAAAAAGCAAGTAAAGTTTGGCTTATTGTATTCTAAGCAATTGTGACTAAAAAGAAAATTTTAAAAAGTTCACTCAAATGAGGTGGCATCAAAATGCCAGAGAAGATTCTCAGGTTGGGTAAGAAACCAATTCCAACAATGTGTCATTTACAAGAGATACATAAAATGATTCATAAAAGTTTCCAAAAAAGGATTCAGAAAAGTTTCCAAAAAAGGAATAGTAAAAGATATGACCAGGCAAATTTGAACCAAAAGAAAACTGGGGTAGTAAGTTTAACAACAAAATATATTTAAGCCACCCCCTCCCCTGTAAAGAACATACCTATATATTTTTTGAGAGGACATTCTAGTCTAGTAAAAGACATAATACATTAAGAAAATTTTACTTATGTTTAGAAGGTTTACATATTTCTAAAATTTAATATGTATCATAGATTGAGACACTAAAATTTTAGCAAGTTTTCTAAGAAAATCTGTTTTCTTTAGTTTTACTTTGGGCAGAAAGACAAGGAAAAGTGGCCACCTCAAAACAACACAAATAAAACATCATGAGTTCATAAACACTACACAAGGTAGCACGATATATAACCCTGGCTTCAGAAGCAGAACACCCAAACTCAAATTTAAGCTGTATTACAAAATAGTTGCATGAGCTTGGTAACAATCCAACTTCTTTGAGCTAAGACTGTCCGCCAATGATACGAAGACTCTGTTAACACTTGCCTTGCTAATGCCTAAGGGGGCTGTGAAAAAAGAAGCAAGATAATGTATATGAAGGAAAACCATAAATTGCAATGTGCTATACAAATCTGTTTTTATAATATTTAAATACAAAAGTCTTAAAGTGGCTCCAAAAGCCTTAATGAATTTTTTTAAATGGGGAGGCAAGAACCAAGACATTGACAGAAGGATCTTGCAACAAATGGTATAAAGCCTGTCCTCTTTAGTGGTCTGTCTCTTGGGTTGTCCCTGTCATGACTTCATCAATATTTGTGCAACTCCTTTTGCCCTGTGCTGAAAGCAGACTTAATTCAATTATAGGTCTCAAAACTGATAAAATGGTCTTGAAGTGGAAAATGGGAAGAAATTATTGGCAAATGAATAAAGATTTGTATCGAACTAACACACAGGAGTACAGCAGGTCTTTTTTTAATCATTCCCTGTCTTAAATCTTCTGGGAACCATGAGTTTCCCTTCCCCTCATGCAGCACATCGATTTCTGAATTAGACTGCAATATTAAATAATTAATATACTTGCCATGATTGATGTTTTGCATTAGTTGAATATTAGGTTATCAATCAAAATCCACTTGGTTTAATGTAATAATATTGAAAAAGTGTCACGGGCTGTTCATCCAATTTGTAGTTGAGGCAGCACAGATAGTAATGTTGGCATTACATGAGGCTCTAAAGCAGGAAATGCAGTGGCTCACATGTATGAGGCAGACATTTTGAAACTAACTGGGATGAGGCTGAGGTTGTCCTAAATAAACCTTGTGGCACCTGTCAGCTCCAATGTTAGGTCTCTTTCGAGCATAAAGATGCCATGCATCAATCATAACATGGCAGGCAAGGAAAATTTTAAAAAGAAGGATACTAATTTAACTTTGTGTCACACATTTCATTATTTTGCCAAAGCATGCATGTTCTAAATCTAGAAACTGTTGCTATGATAAAGCTTATAGCCTCTCAGGAAATTTCTAAACAAAAAAAAGATTTTTTTAGAACTAGTCTTACTAGGAAGAGATCCTTTTTTTTTCTTTTTAATATGTGAACAATATTACACCAAAGTGGTAATTCAGGTTTTATAATGGTCTAAGGGAATCAGGTCAAAGTGTCATGATTAACAATAGTATTTTTTTTAAAACTCTATTCCTTCTGATGAAGGCATTCTTTATTCTCAATATTTTGCATGTATATTTGCAAAATATAGGTTTAAATTTTGAAAAATTACTTGCTTCTCCCAGTAAAAGTAAATGATTTTTCTCATCATTCTTTATTACATCTGAGATCTTAGATTTATTTATAAAAGTAACAGTTTAAAAACTAAATAAAGGACATCCAAAGATGTTGTTGTTATTTTTTACGTAATGGTAGACAAGGTTTTTAAAATCCTGAGTTACAAATAAAAAAAAATCAACATCTCCCATCTCAAATAATCACTAATAATTTTTTACATGTGTATGTCATGTACCAAATGTTATTAACAAAAAATTTAGTAATATATAAATCTAAGAAAAACATGGGTTCAAATTCCAACTCTACTACTAAATAACTTTGTTAAGTTATGAATCTTCTCTAATTCATTCTTAAATTCAAATAAAGGATTAAAAAAGAATCAGAACATAATTAGAAGTTACTCAGTAAAGACTGGTTCAATATGACAGACTTATAATGAACCAATGACTCATTCCACTTTCAAAATCAAGAAACATCTTTTTTTTTTTTAATGTTTTATTTACTTTTGAGAGGAAGAGACAGAGACGGTGTGAGCAGGGGAGGGTCAGAGAGAGAGGGAGATACAGAATCTGAAACAGACTCCAGACTCTGAGCTAGCTGTCAGCACAAAGCCCGTTGCGGGGCTCGAACCCACGAACCGTGAGATCATGACCTGAGCCGAAGTCAGAAACTTAACCAACTGAGCCACCCAGGTGCCCCATTAAACATCTTTCTGGATGTTAGCTTTTAAAAAAACTTTTTAAATGTTTGTTTGTTTTTGAGAGAGACACAGTATGAGCGAGGGAGAGGCAAAGAGATGGGCAGGGGGGGAGACAGAAACCCAACCAGGCTCCAGGCTCTGAGCTGTCTGCACAGACTTTGATATGGGGCTTGAACCCATTAACCACAAGATCACGACCTGAGCCAAAGTCCGACGCTCAACTAACTGAGCCACCACCACTTACTTTTTAAGTAACCTTAAAATCTGTTCTAACGGTAAAACCTATAAAAGAAAGTCAGTCTACTTTTAAATAACAAAAACATATAAAAAGCTTAGCCCAATGGCTAGCATACAATAAAAATACCATGTATATCCTGACACAAGCACATTCTAATAACCTGATCTCTTTGAAAGGAGCAAAATTATAAAGTGTGTTGTAAAAGTAAGCAAAAACAATTTCTCAATTACGTGTTGCTTGTTACACTTTATTCCCAATAAGAAACATACAGAATGTCAGATCTAAGTTCCAAAAAGATCTTTCCAGAATTCTCAATTTCAACTTACCAGTTTGGTTAGAATTCTCAGCATTTTCCTCCTGATTAGAGAATAACTTACATATCACTAGCTCAAAATGTGTATTCTTATGTTACTGCAATTCAGTATTTTTTACAAGTTTTTATCTACTATTTGCAATAAATTATGCTCTAGAAGTTACAAATCATTTGCACAAACAACTGTAGCATGGTTACTAAACTTTAAATGTACTATTCTTTTTTAAAGACACTTTAGATGGTTTTACAAGTCTAAGTGAGTATCCATTAAACATATTAAACAGCCGAGGACTTAAGATACACACTGAGCTTACTGTAATGGAAACGCTTAAGCTGGTATATATCAACTAAGCCACTTAGTCATTCAGGTAAACAGGTTCTACAGTTCACAGAAATAGTATACAAAGGAAAGAAAAGAAATTTCAATATTTTTGCAGTTGTGTTCTAGATAACAGTTTCTGAGGAAGGGAAACTAAGAGAATTCATCATCAATATATCTGATCTAAAGAACTGCTAAAGGAATGCTTCAGATACAAGAGAAATTATACTAGAAAGAGACTTGGAACAGCAAGAATGAACAAAAGAAGTGTAGTTACTGAGCACCCTTATCCCTATCTCCATGTAAAATTCTGAGTGGATATAAAGTAACAATAACATAACCAAACGTTATCAACAACAAAAGTACAAGTATTAAGATAATTTAATGCCTCAGATATTTAAAACTGTTTTCTCAAACCAAGACTGTTACATGAAATAGTTAATGTCCACACCCAGCAGGGAAAATGCATGTGAAACATGCTACCTTTCTGCTACTTCTCAAATGCAGGATTAACATTCATAATCAGTGACAATCCTCTTTCTCACTGAGACCAGCTGTAGCTCAAGAATCTTTCTTAAGATGGTGCTCTAAGGAGTCGCTGCCATTTGTCTTAAGATAGCAGGTGAGATGCAACCCATTCACCACTACCCCCTTCATTGCATGTTCTCAACCTAGCCCAAGAGAAGTTCAGAAAAAGGAGAAACTGCCGTATGTGTTGCAGTGGTTGGGAAATATTTCAAAAGGTGCATAATTTTGGCTGGATCCTGAAGGACTGACTGCATTCGAGCAGACTGAGTAAGGAGAAAAGAAGAGGCAGGGAGAGTGAGCTCAAAGGCCCCACATAACCTGGTAGAGGTCAAGTAAGGAGACCTGCCTGCCCAGAATAGGTGCATAAAAAATATTACTTAGAGTCTTTTGTTTTAAATAATTGTTATTTTGTAAGTTTTCAGAGCCATCATGTACAATTGTGCATGTTGTTCATGACAGAGGAAGAAAGGGAAAGAAAAGACAGTGGCAGATAAAAGCTATATATAGTAAAACCTTGGTTTGTGGGCATAATTTGTCCCAAAAACATGCTTGTAATCCAAAGCACTTGTATATCAAAGTAAATTCCCCCATAAGAAATAATGGAGATTCAGATGAGTTGTTCCACAGCCCAAAAATATTTATATAAAAATGATTATAATACTGTAATATGATATAATAAAGAAGATACAAAATATAAAGAAAAATAAACAAATAAACCTGCACTTATGTTTGAAAACCTTCGTGGCTGAAGTGAAGGAGACAAGAGAGAGGAGGGCTATTGTGTAGAATGACTTTCACTATCACTAATGGAATCACTACTATCTGTTGGCTCAATGGAATCTTTTTCTGCATGGAGTCCATTTACAACCTGGCATGGATGTTGACTATAGTACAGTATTAATAAAGTCTTGTCATACACTGTATGCAATAATAACTTATTGCAACTGGCAATAAGGCAGCAGAGGAAAGGGTCTCTCTATCTGCAGGCAGCCTGACCTAGAAGCAAAGCCTTCCTTAGCTTACTCTTGTATAGAAATGCAAGGGACTGTCCATTAGTGCTTTGAAGTGACCAAAAAGAAAAAAAAAAACAAACATTAGTGACAGTTATGGGCACCTTCCAACATTCTGAAAACATCACTGATTTCTGTCAAAACCATGGGCTGATACCACACATCTGAGCATTGGAGATGATCACCCACAATTGCTCAGAGAGAGAGAGAGACAGAGAGAGAAAAAGCATTGGCTCAGGTGTGATCATGTGACATTTGGCATCCCATACTACTTATATTGCAAGACGTGACTCATTTTATCAAGTTAAAATTTATTAGAAATGTTTCTTGTCTTGTAGAACACTTGCAGAACAAATTGCTCATAATCCAAGATTTTACTGTACACCCAGGTAGTGCATCCTGGTGCGGTGCCGCACCCACAGGAAGAAGGGACACCTTTTCATTATATGCACAAAGGTGTCATATGGGCTAGCAGTAGTCCTATAAAATATAAATGCTGACTGTAGAAAAATTCAAAATCACATCTTGCTCTAATGAAGGAGGAAACAAAGATCACCTGAAATCCCATCAGCCAACATACTATTTCAACATGTTTTATTTTTTCCTCCATTCTTATGCATATACACAAAAACATCTATTTTTTTTTTCTTACAAAAATGGGGTCATCAGGGTGCCTAGGTGACTCACTCAGTTTAATGTCTGTCTCTTGATTTTGTCTCAGGTCATGATCCCAGGGTCTGGGATTGAGCCCCATGCTGAGTGTGGACCATGCTTAAGATTTTCTCTCTCCCTCTGCCGCTCTCCCCTGCTCTCTCTCAAATTAAAAAAAAAAAAAAAAAAAAAAAAGATCATCACTGATTTCTGCTATGTAGCTTCAATTATTTCACTACTGAATTATATATTATAATAAACAGCTTCTCAGGTGTTAATGAAGGTATTTATATGTAAATTTTTTCAGCTTACCTACTATTCTGCTCATAGATGTACAATGAGTTAACTTACTCATTATTGTTAGACATCTGGTTTCAGATTTCTTATTCTAAATAAAACTGAGGTATAAAAATAAAATAACTGATCAACACATTTAAAAATCATTTGTGAATTTTATGTAATGTTAATTTCAGTTGGAGGAATAAGGCTAAATAATTCTTAAAAGTGGAAATAAACTAGTATATTTCATCTCTGTTCTTAAATTTAAGCAATTTAAACTTAGATACTTATTATATTTATAGAAGTATAAACTTCTATTTAAATATAACTTAAACTTTCATTATCATTTATAACATTTTAAATTTAAGTACAACTAAAAATAAACTTCTACTTTCAGGAAAGTCCATTATCATAAAACTGTGTCCCAATAACTTCATAAAAGCAATATCTACCTATATGGAACACAGAGTCAATAACCCCAAATCAAAGGTGACAAATATATACAAGTATTCTATTAACATCTTCAGCTGTTAAAACTGAGAGAAAATACAACATGCATATATTTTTCCTGAGAAAAGCAAGTTTTCAGTAACTCAGAAACTAATTCTTCAGGTATTAATGTCCTTTTTTTTTTTAAGTTTATTTATTTATTTTTGAGAGAGAGAGAAAGCACAAGCAGGAGAGGGACAGAAAGGGAGGGAGACACAGAATCTGAAGCAGGCTCTAGGCTCTCAGCTGTCTGCTCAGAGCCTGACATGGGGCTCGAATTCATGAACCATGAGATCATGACCTGAAGCTGGATGCTCAACCAAATGAGCTACCCAGCCACCCTAAGTATTAATGTCTTTTGATGCTTTTTGTCTTCTCTCTCATGTTATCCGAGTGTAACTACCCTGATAGTCTAGCAGGAAACAAAAATCTAAGGTGTGACTTTAAGCAGGTAAGTACCTAATAGAGTTAGGAAATAAAATTCCTAAAATTCTTTCTTTGTTTAATAAATAAAAATATTCAGTCTAGAATTCATAATTCTTGTTCAAATCAAACAATTTCCCATTTCCTAGAGACTTCTTTACACTTAAATCTTTGATCACATTATTTGCCTAAGCAAACCATCCTTCTCATAAATTGTACCTCGCAGGAAATATGAAACAGTATGTGGCAAGCACTACAGTAAGTGATTTACAAGAATTAGCTCATTTAATTCTTATAACTTGACTATAAAACTACTTAGATGAGATCACTGAGGCTGAGAGAGGCTAGGTAGAACTCACAGTACACCTCCCTCAGATAGTAAAAGGCAGATTTGAAACCAAGCAGCCCAGATTCATCGCCCAAATTTTAATCAAGAGAGAATTTATTACTGTCAATCTCTAAACAACAACCTCAACAATGAAACAAGATTCTACAGTATCCTCCTACTCCTTAATTGGAATCATGATTGCAAAGGAGACTACAAAGGGGTAAGGATTTAAGGAAAAATGAACACTGACCCTTAATGACTAGCAAGTATCTGCCAGGTGCTGAGTCTGCTGATCTATTTATAATCTCATTAAATTTTTACAATATTCACTAAAAGAAAAATATTAGAGTGCACAAATCTTCAAAATAAAACGAAATGCCATTTTTTTTAACCTAGCAAACAAAGATTAAAATGAATTACAATGTCTCTTGTGTTAGCAACTGTGTGTGGAATCAGGTACACTTCTATCCTACTGACCAGAGCAAAAAAAAGAATGCAAGTTTTCCGGAGGAAAACTGGAAAATGTTTAACTTCTCAAAAATGCACATAAAGCCTTTGACCTAACAGTTAACTTCTCTGGGTTTATCCCAGTGATACACTCATAAGATTTTTTTTTTATTTAAATTCAAGTTAGTTAATATACAGGATAGTCTTGATTTCAGGAGAAGAACCCAGTGATTCATCTCTTACTTACAATACCCAGTGCTTATCCTGAAAAGTACCCACCTTAATGCCCGTCACCCAATTAACCCATCCCTCCACCCACTCCACTTCCCCTCCAGCAACCCTCAGTTTGTTCTCTGTACTTAAGAGTCTCTTATGGTTTGGCTCCCTCTGTGTTTTTATCTTATTTTCCTTCTCTTCCCCTATGTTCATGTTCATCTGTTATGCTTCTTAAATTCTACATTATGAGTGAAATCATATAATTTTGATTCTGACTGACTTATTTCACTTAGCATAATACCTCTAGTTCCATCTATGTTGTTACAAGATTTCCTTCCTTTGGATTGCCAAGTAGTATCACATAATACCACATCTTCTTTATCCATTCATCAGTCAATGGATATTTGGGCTCTTTCGGTAATTTGGCTATTGTTGACAGCGATGTTATAAACACTGAGGTGTATCTGCCCCTTCGAATCAGCACTCCTGTATCCTTTGGATAAATACCTAGTAAAGCAATTGTTGGCTCACAGGATAGTTCAATGTTAATTTTTTGAGGAAACTCCATGCTGTGTTCCGGAGTGGCTGCACCAGTTTGCATTCCCACTAACAGTGTCAAAGGGTTCCCCTTTCTCCACATCCTCACCAACATCTGTTGTTGCCGGAGTTGTTAATTTTAGCCGTTCTGACAGGTGTGAGGGGGTACCACATTGTGATTTTGATTTTATTTCCCTGATGATGAGTGATATTGAACATCTTTTCATGTGTCTGTTAGCCATCTGGATATCTGCCTTGGAAAAATGTCTATTCATGTCTTTTGCCAATTTCTTCACCAGACTATTTGTTTTTTGAGGCGCTGGGTTTGGTAAATTCTTTATAGATTTTAGATACTAACCCTTTATCCGATATGTCATTTGCAAATCTTCTCACATTCCATTAGATACCTTTTAGTTTTGCTGACTGTTTCCTTCACCAAGTAGAAGCTTTTTATCTTGATGAGGTCCCAATAGTTCATTTTTCTTTTGTTTCCCTTGCCTCTGGAGACATTTCAAGGAAGAAGTTGCTGCAGCTGAGGTCAAACAGGTTGCTGTCTGTTTTCTCCTGTAGGATTTTGATGGTTTCCTGTCTCACATTTAGGTCTTTCATCCATTTTGAGTTTATTTTTGTGTATGGTGTAAGAAAGTGATCTAGTTTCATTCTTCTGCATATTGCTGTCCAGTTCTTCTAGCACCATTTGCTAAAGAGACATTTTTCCACTGGATACTCTTTCCCACTTTGTCAAAGGTTTGTTGGCCATATATTTGTGTTCCAATTCAGAGTTCTCTATTCTATTTAATTGATCTGTGTGTCTGTTTTTGTACCAGTAACATACTATTTTGATGATTACAGCTTTGTAATACAGCTTGAAGTCTGAGTTTCAATTTTCTTTTCCAACAGTACTTTGGTATTTGGGACTTTTTCTGGTTCCATACAAATTTTAGGATTGTTTGCCCTAGCTCTGTGAAGAATGCTGATGTTACTTTGATAGGTATTGCATTGAATGTCTAGATTGCTTTGGGCAGTTTCACATTTGGAACCTGGATGCAAAATTTCTCAACAAGATGCTAGCAAATCGAACTCAGCAGAACATGAAAAGAATTATTTACCGAGAGCAAACGAAATTTATTTCTGGGCTACAGGGCTGGTTCAATATTCACAAATCAATCAATGTGATATACCACATTAATAAAAGAAAGGATGAGAATCATATGATCCTTTCAATAGATGCAGAAAAAACTTTTGACAAAATACAGCATCTTTGAAAAAAAAAAAACCTCAAGAAAGTAAGGATAGAAGGAACATACCTCAACATCATAAAAGCTATATATGAAAGGCCCACAGCTAATATTATCCTCAATGGGGAGAAACTGAGAGCTTTCCCCCTAAGGTCAGGAGCATGACAGACAGGGATGTCCCCTCTCACAACTTTTGTTCAACATAGTATTAGAAGTCCTAGCATCGATGCATAGGAGCACATGTACCCCAATGTTCATAGCAGCACTCTCCACAATAGCTAAAACATGGAAAGAGCCTAAGTGTCCTTCAACGGACGAATGGATCAAGAAGATGTGGTTTATCTATACCATGGAATACTACATGGCAATGAGAAACAATGAAATCTGGCCATGTGTAGCCACATGGATGGACCTTGACGGTGTTATGCTGAGCGAAATAAGTCAGGCAGAGAAGGACAATATCATACGCTTGCACATATAGGAGGATTAGGAGGAACTTGACGGAGGAACAAGGGGGAGAAGAAGGGCGGAAATGGTGGGGGAAAGGGAGAGAGGCAAACCATGAGAGACTCTTGAATGCTGACAAAAACTGAGGACTGATGGATGTAGGGGGGAGGAGGGATGGGCATGGAGGAGGACACCTGTGGGGATGAGCACTGGGTGTTATGTGGAAACTAATTTGACAATAAACTATTTGTAAAAAAAAAAAAAAAAAAAAAGAAATTTAACAA